>NC_060178.1:25479649-25597149 GCF_021184085.1 Oncorhynchus gorbuscha | reverse complement strand
TAAGAAGCCCATCATGGGCTACCCCACTAAGAGCCTGACACAGCGGCGCCCTCTGTCGGCCAGGAGTTACAGCACGGAGACGTTCGGGGCGTCCCAGGCCAGGCCTGTGTCTGCCAGACCCACCATGGCTGCCTTGTTGGAGAAGATGCCCCCAGATTATAATCTGAGCACTTGCACTGAGAATATAAAGAGCCCTGATGAGATGAAAATGCGCACCATGCAGCTGCAGCATAAGCCTGACGATATGTCCTCTAAGATGCCAGTAGACTGGAGGCAACAGCTGCTTAGACATATAGAGGCCAAACGATTAGACCGGGTAAGTCTGACAACTTCTTTTTCACTTTGGGAATACACCGTTGCCTCCAGTTTATTACACGATTGCACACCATCTACATGTGGCCTTCTGTTGTCTTGACACACACGCCACCTGACTGCATGACCGCCAGTATTGACATGTGTTCAGTCCACTGCTTAGTTATGTTCTCCAGTTGTGGCACCAGTCTCATTTTGTGTTTCACTATATGTATAAATTACACAAACACTTTACCTCCTTTCTCTGAACTTTTATTTTATTTCTATTACTGTTAGTGTGAAATCATACTTTAACAAGACAAGTATATCTGTCTGTACTACGACTGTTTGGTTTTCCTCAAGTGGGGTCCCCTAACTGGTGGCCCGCGGGGGATTTTATTTTCCCCAAAAAGTTTTCTGAGCATCAAACAAACAAAAAAAACTTTTTTTTCTAGTGTATTATTGTTGGACATGAAAGACTGTTAAAAAACACCATCAAATCAGCTCCAAGTGATTTTAATGTTGGATATCTGTTCCAAAGTATTCCCACGCATAATAGAGAGATATACACTGAGTATACCAAACATTAGGAATACCTTCCTTATATTGAGTTGCAACACCACAGCCCAGCAGCGTTGCAGTTCTTGACATAAACTGGTGCGCTTGGCAACTACTACCATACCCAGTTCATAATCACTTAAGTCTTTTGTCTTGCCCATTTACCCTCGGAATGGCACACATACACAATCCATGTCTAATTTGTCTCCAGGCTTAAAAATCCCTCCCTCATGTCTCCTGCCCTTTCATCAAATGATTTGTAATTATGTTCCGGCCCTCTGACCATCTACTCAAGAACAAAATCGAGCTGATGATTCCTGCCCTAAAGGGTCTGTCAGAGACCAAAATGTGTACTTCTGGTCCTTCCTTCTGTAGCTCAGTTGGTAGAGCATGGCGCTTGTAACGCCAGGGTAGTGGGTTCGATCCCCGGGACCACCCATACGTAGAATGTATGCACACATGACTGTAAGTCGCTTTGGATAAAAGCGTCTGCTAAATGGCATATATTATTATTATTATATTAGCAGTGTTCTAGAATATTGGAACAATGGCTTTCATACTTTCAAATCCTCATTGAAATGGAGGATGCGTTCGTGGAGCTGCGTTGGTTGGGAATTTTGGGCAGGTGCGCATTTGGGCTGCGGACGGTAGACTCAGAGCCATGTAGCTGTGTCGCAATTGTACGCCGGACTCTCTGCATCTGTGGACTATCTGCATGGTGACACTGATTAAGCCTAGTTAACACTGATTAAACCTAGTTCTGAACTAGAAAGCACTCCAGAACTAGGCTTAATCTGGGTCCGGGAAACAGGTCCTTGATAATATAGGCAAGTACTTCAGTGCTAAACATCCCTTCAAGAAAAGTACATACGGTTGCTTTTCTGAAATACGTAGTAGTACTGTATCCATGAGTGTGTTTTAATGTGTTTGTGCTGGTAGCCTACTGTAGTAACTCTGTTCTGTTGTTGTTCTGTTTGTCAAGCTCACTTTATCTGTTGCAGCTACGCAAATGTGTCTTGGTTACAATCCCGTTAACCCAGTGGCTCACCCATTTACTCATGTCAAGTGATTGTTTCCCTCCAATCAGAGCGCTTTCCTTAAGCACAACACAGTAAACTTGGGCATGCTGTGCTCTGGAGGCTATGCTGCACCGCATGCCAGCAGAAGCATGACAATAAACTTTCACAATAACATGAATAAGCATGAAAACCAAACAACGCAGTGGCTACCTCTACCCAATGTGAGTATGAACCAGAAAACACAGAAACAGTCTCAGTGCAGATCAACCCCTTCACATTCATTTGATACAGGGAGTGTACTGCATATTTACTATTTTGTCAGGATAAAAGCTTAAAAATATCTTTCATCATAAGCATCACAATATTACCAAAAGCTGCATTTTCCTTACAATGGAGAATGTTATTACATTGAAATGCTATGCCTGTATATCTTTTTTTTTAAATATAGTCCACTTTGTATTCCAATTATTGTACATTCTAATCTTGAAGGATGAAACTTGAGCCCAGAAATGATACCAGCATTAAAAAACGAGCCTAGACCCGAGACTCATGTATCACAGTATCAGCAAAAAATGCATACAGTGAAGCCAAGTATTATACAATTTCAGCTGTGTTGGTGTGAAAGAAGCCTTAAGAATCCCTCCCATTTCAACTTCAAGCCAAGCGCTGTCTTTTATCTGTTGTCTGAAATAGCAGTGTGTTGCATGTGTGTCAGCTACGGTGTCTGCTCTATGGGTTACAGCAGTACTCCTCTGTTAGTATTACTGTGTAAGGCTATTATTGTACCCTGTGTCACTCAGTAGCCTCAGTGCAATTTGGCCTAGTTTATAGACACTGTGCACTTAAGGTCACAGACAAGCACATTGTAATGAAACAAAGAGATTTTATCAGAGTTTCTCGCTTGCTTATCTTTCCCGTAAAGGTATTTTAGTGCATGTAAGTCAACTTGTACTTTGCCTGCCAAAATCTCTCTAAACCTGTCAGGCAGTCTATTCTTATCAAATAGGTATTGCACGAGGACAAAATGACAGGAGGCAAACAAATCAACTGATATATTCATACGTATAGGACTTACTAGCTGCAATACTCCTCCGAAAGTATTATTATTATCAATGACTATAACGTTATAATCAATACAGCAAGTTGATTCACCTTTATCTCTGCAAAAACTGTAGTCATGTTGGAAGCACATACAGGTTAACCCCATAGCAGTGATGATACTCTGAACTGTGTTCCTTTACCCTGTTCTCTCTCCAGACCCCCTCTCAACAGAGCAATATGTTGGACAACGGCCAGGAGGTGGTCTCTCCCACTACTCAGTGGGCCCCCTACTCACTGGGCAGGAGAGACGTGCCCCCAGAAAACATCATGAAAAAGGTTGGTGCTTTACACTGGAAAAGGACTGGGTGGGAGGCCTGAGTATTCAAATGTCATTTGTTAGTTTGCATCTGAACTATGCTGATAACATAGTACTCCTTATCACCCAGCTTGCTGAATGAAACATTGGGCTGGTAGCTCATTCATATATTGAACACAAATATAAACGCAACATGCAATCGTTTCAAAGATTTGAAGTTTGGGGCTTCCCAAGTTTTGGGCTCCCTAGTGGCGCAGCGGTCTAAGGCACTGAATCCCGGTGCTAGAGGCATCACTACAGACACCCTGGTTCGAATCCAGGCTGTATCACAACCGGCCGTGATTGGGAGTCCCATAGGGGAGTGTTGTGTTTAACCTTTATTTAACTAGACAAGTCAGTTAAGAACACATTCTTATTTACAATGACGGCCTACACCGGCCAAACCCATATATATATGGGTGTATGGAAATGAGTCAATAATGATCTATGGGTTTCACATGACTGGGCTGGGGTGCAGCCATGGCAGACCCACCCACTGGCCAGGCCCAACCAATCAGACTGAGTTTTTCCCCACAATAGGGCTTTTTTACAGACATAAATACTCATCACCACCCCGCCTCAGACGATCACACAGGTGAAGAAGCTAGATGGTTACACAGTTATATGAGGCCGTTTGGACGTACTGACAAATTCTATAAAACGACATTGGATGCAGCTTATGGTAGATAAATGAACTTTCAATTCTCTGGCAACAGCTCTCGTGTACATTCCTGCAGTCAGCATGCCAATTGCATGCACCATCAAAACTTAAGACATCTGTGGCCTTGTGTTGTCCCCAGCACAAGGTGCACCTGTGTAATGATCATGCTGTTTCATCTGATTCTTGATATGCCGCACCTGTCAGGTGGATGGATTGTCTTGGCGAAGGAGAAATGCTCACTAACATGGATATAAACAAATCTGTGCACAAAATCTTATTAAAATAAGCTTTTTGTGCAGATGGAAAATGTCTGGGATTTTTGTTCTGTGTATATTTATGACATATCGGTACATTTAATGTCAAATCCCAATCCACCCCCACACATTTATTGTTTTTTAAACAAGGGTGACATTACAAGCACATACAGTGCCTTCAGAAAGTATTTACACCCCTTGACTTTTTCCACATTTTGTTGTTACAGCCTGCATTTAAGATTTTGTATCACTGATCTACAGACAATACCATATTATGTCAAAGTGGAATTGGGTTTTTGGAAATTTAAATAAATTTAAAAAACAAAACGCTGAAATGTCTTGAGTCAATCAGTATTCAACCTTTTGTTATGGCCTAAATAAGTTCAGGAGTAAAAATGTGCTTAACAAGTTACATAACAGACTGCATGGACTCACTCGGTGTGTAGTAATAGTGTTTAAATGAGTACCCCATTTCTGTACCCCACACATAGAATTGTCTGTATGGTCCAGTGCTTGACTTGGGCATGAGCTCACCGGAGCTGAATACCGGCCCCTCAAATGTTCTACCACTTGATCTATAAAATATTAGCTCAAAGGTATTGTGGTGCTCCTTCACCTACATATAAACTGTACTGGCAACCAACATGAGTAACGACACCTTTTCAGTCCAAGTCAATCACTGGTAAGGTCGCCTTGGTCGAGCAGTAAATTTTAAGCACAGATTTAACCACAAAGACCCGGGAGGTTTTCCAATGGTTCGCAAAGAAGGGTACCCATTTGTAGTAAGGCAAAAATAAAACCAGCTGACATTGAACATCCCTTTGAGCATGGTGAAGTTATAATTACACTTTGGATGGTGAATCAATACACCCAGTCACTGCAAAGATACAGGCGCTCTTCCTAACTCAGTTGCCGGAGAGGAAGGAAACAGCTCAGGAATGAGGCCAGTGGTGATTTAAACAGGTACAATGTTTAATAGTTGTGATAGGAGATAGCTGAGGATGGACCAACAACATTGTAGTTACTCCACAATCTTAACATAAATGACAGAGTGAATAGCCTGTACAGAATAAACAGACCTGAAAACAAAGCGATATGTTTGGGGAAAATACAAGACATCACTGAGTACCACTCCTCATATTTTGAAGCACGGTGGTTGCTCCATTATGTTTTAGGTACTGTATGCTTGTCATTGGCAAGGACTAGGGAGTTTTTTAGGATAAAAATAAATGAAATAGAGCTAAGTACAGGCTAAATCCGAGAGGAAAACTTGGTTTCAGTGTGCTTTCCAACAGACACTGGGAGATAAATTCACTTTTCCGGAGGACAATAACCTAAAACACTAGGCCAAATATACACTGGAGTTGTTTACCAAGACATCATTGAATGTTCCGGAGTTGCCTAGTTACAGTTGTTAATTACATTGGCTTGAAAATCTATGGCAACACTTGAAAATGACTGTCTAACAATGATCAACAACAAACTTGAAAGAGCAGGAAAGAATAAAGCATTTGATAATGGGCAAATATTGTACAATCCAGGTGTGCAAAGCTCTTAGAGACTTACCTAGAAAGACTCACAGCTGTAATCGCTACCAAAGGTGATTCTGGCATGTTTTAAAAAGATTCTTTAACCTTTATTTAACCAGGTAGGGCAGTTGAGAACAAGTTCTAATTTACAACTGCGACCTGGCCAAGATAAAGCAAAGCAGTGCGACAAAAACAACAACACAGAGTTACACATAAACAAATGTACAGTCAATAACACCATTGAAAATGTACAGTGTGTGCAAATGTAGAAGATTAGGGAGGTAAGGCAATAAATAGGCAATAGAGGTGAAATAATTACAAATTAGCATTAACACTGGAGTGATGTATGTGCAGATGATGATGTGCAAGTAGAGATACTGGGGAGCAAAAAGATAAATAACAATATGGGGATGATGTAGTTGGGTGTGCTATTTACAGATTGGCTGTGTACATATACAGTGACCGGTAAGCTGCTCTGACAGCTGATGCTTAAAGTTAGAGAGGGAGATATAAGTCTTCAGCCTCAGTGATTTTTGCAATTCGTTCCAGTCATTGGAAGCAGAGAACTGGAAGGAAAGGCGGCCAAAGTAAGTTTTGGCTTTGGGGATGACCGGTGAAATATACCTACTGGAGCGCGTGCTACGAGTTGGTGCTGCTATGGTGACCAGTGAGCTGAGATAAGGTGGGGCTTTACGTAGCAGAGACTTGTAGATAACCTGTAGCCAGTGGGTTTGGCGACGAGTATGACGCGAGGGCCAACCAACGAGAGCGTACAGGTCGCAATGGTGGGTAGTGTATGGGGCTTTGGTGACAAAACGGATGGCACTGTGATAGACTGCATCCAGTTTGTTGAGTCGAGTGTTTGAGGCTATTTTATAGATGACATCACCGAAGTCGAGGATCGGTAGGCTGGTCAGTTTTACGAGGGTATGTTTGGCAGCATGAGTGAAGGATGCTTTGTTACGATATAGGAAGACGATTCTAGATTTAATTTTGGATTGGAGATGCTTAAAACCTGTTGAGGCTAGGGGGCAGTATTTTCACTTTTGGATGAAACGGCCTCCTACTCTTTCCCAGATGGGAATGTATGCATATTATTATTACTGGTGGATAGAAAACACTCTGAAGTTTCAGAGTTTGAATTATGTCTGTGAGTATAACATAACTGATATGGCAGACAAAAACCTGAGAAGAAATCCAAACAGGAAGTGAGAACTCAATTTAGAAAACAGTGCCATTGGATGTCAAACTTAGATATGGATGAGATGACTTCCTAGGGCTTCCACAAGATGTCACAGTCTTTAGATTCTGGTTGTATGATTCTACTATAAAGGTGGGCCTCATAATACCTCTTTGAGTGAGTGGTCTGGCAGAAAGCCTTGGGCTCATTACGCGCGGTCACAAGAGTGTTCTTGCGTTCCCATGCTATTCTTCAGACAATGACATTCTCAGGTTGGAACCTTATTACTGATTAATGTTTAAAACATCCTAAATATGGATTGCATACATCATTTGACTTGTTTCTACGACCTGTAACGGGAATTTTTGAGTTTTTGTTTGGAGGAATTGCTCATGCTTTTTGAGGATTGAATGCTGGACTGAACAAGCTAACAACAAGTGGCTAAATTATGGTATTTTTTGAACTTTATGGAACAAATCAGTCATTTGATGTCGAACTGGGATTCCTGGAACTGCCTTCTGATGAAGCTATTCAAAGGTAAGTGAATATTTATAGTGTTTTTTGTAGCTTCTGTTGACGCCAAAATGGCGGCTATTTCTTTGGGTTCTGTGGAGGATGCCGGGCAGTTGACCGGGGTAGGGGTAGCCATGTGGAAAGCATGGCCAGCGGTAGAGAAATGCTTGTTGAAATTCTCAATTATAGTGGATTTATCGGGGGTGACAGTGTTTCCTAGCCTCAGAGCAGTGGGCAGCTGGGATGTGGTGCTCTTATTCTCCATGGACTTTACAGTGTCCCAGAACTATTTTGAGTTAGTACTACAGGATGCAAATTTCTGCTTGAAAAAGCTTGCGTTAGCTTTTCTAACTGCCTATGTATATGTGTTCCTAACTTCCCTGAAAAGTTGCATATCACGGGGGCTATTCGATACTAATGCAAAACGACACAGGATGTTTTTGTGCTGGTCAAGGGCAGACAGGTCTGGAGTGAACCAAGGACTATATCTATTCCTAGTTCTACATTTTTTGAGAGTGGCATGCTTATTTAAGATGTTGAGGAAGGCACTTTGAAAGAATAGCCAGGCATCATCTACTGACGGGATGAGGTCAATGTCATTCCAGGATACCCCGGCCAGGTTGAACAGAAAGGCCTGCTCGCAGAAGTGTTTCAGGGAGTGTTTGACAGTGATGAGGGGTGGTCGTTTGGTCGCAGACCCATTACGGGTGCGGGCAATGAGGCAGTGATCGCTGAGATCTTGATTGAAAACAGCAGAGGTGTATTAGGAGGGTGAGTTAGTTAGGATGACATCTATGAGTGTGCCCGTGTTTACTGATTTGGGGTTGTACCTGGTGGGATCATTGATCATTTGTGTGAGATTGAGGGCATCAAGCTTAGATTGTAGGATGGCCGGGGTGTTAAGCATGTCCCAGTTTAGATCACCTATTAGCACGAGCTCAGAAGATAGATGGGGGGCAATCAATTCACATATGGTATCGAGAGCACAGCTGGGGGCAGAGGGAGGTCTATAGCAAGTGGCAACAGTGAGAGACTTGTTTCTGGAAAGGTGAATTTTTAGAAGTAGAAGCTCAAATTGTTTGGGTACAGACTTAGCCTGCAGAGTTCTGTATTACTATATATTACTATATATCGTTGCAGTAGATTGCAACACTGCCCCCTTTGGCACTTCTATTTTTGCTGAAAACATTACAGTTCGTGATGGAGATTTCAGGGTTTTTGGTGGTTTTCCTAAGCCAGGATTCAGACATGGCTAAGACATCTGGGTTGGCAGAGTGTGCTAAAGCAGTGAGTAAAACAAACTTAGGGAGTAGGCTTCTAATGTTAACATGCATGAAACCAAGGCTTTTACAATTACAGAAGTCAACAAATGAGAGCACCTGGAGGGTGGGAGTAGAGGTAGGCACTGCAGGACCTAGATTAAACTCCACATCACCAGAGGAACAGAGGAGAAGTAGGATACGGGTGCGGCGAAAGTCTATACGAACTGGTCGTCTAGCACATTCGGAACAGAAAGTAAATGGAGCAGGTTTCTGGGCACGATAGCATAGATTCAAGGCATAGTGTACAGACAAAGGTAAGGTAGGATGTGAGTACATTGGAGGTGAACCTAGGCATTGAGTAATGATGAGAGATATAGTCTCTAGAAATGTTTACCAGGTGTTGTCATCGCATAGGTAGGAGGTGGAACAACATGGTTGGTTAAGGCATATTGAGCAGGGCTAGAGGCTCTACAGTGAAATAAGACAATCACTAACCAGGACAGTAATGGACGAGACACATTGATATTAGAGAGAGGCATGCATAGCCAAGTGAACATGTGGGACCAGTGAGTGGTTGGGCTGGCTGGGGACACGGCGATTCAGACAGTTAGCAGGCCGATGCTAACAGCTAGTAGACCGGGGCAAGCTAGCAGTTAGCAGGCCGGGTTAGCAAGCAAGCAGTTAGCAGGGGCTAGCAGTTACAGACCGGGCAGGCAAGCTAGAAGTTAGCAGGCCGGGGCAGGCAATCTAGCAGTTAGTAGACCGGGGAAAGCTAGCAGTTAGCAGGCCGGGATAGCAAGCAAGCAGATAGCAGGGGCTAGAAAGTTAGCCTTTGGGGGACGTTGCGATGGGGGTAAGTCTGTTTTTGACTCTTCGTGCGGTGATGTCGATAGACCAGTCATGAAATTAGTAGGGTTCCAAGTAGCTCTAGGTGTCTAGCTGGTTAGCAGAATGGGCCTTCATCGGGCATTGCGCCTGAGGGGCCTGTTGGAGTCCTCGGGCAGATGATGTCGGTATTCCAGTCGTAGGGGATCTGCGGGATTCCATGCCCCGTACCGGCTGTAGAAGGGGTCTGTATATTGTAGCCCAGGAGTATGCTTCGGTGGTAGCACGGGAGCCCTGGCGGGGCTAGCTTCAAGCTAAATGGTGCATGCTCTGGGACGGGAACGCTAGCCAGGAGTAGTCATCCGGGATTGCGGTTAGCTTGTTGTGAAGATCCAGATGAAAATGTTCAGGATCCGGGGATAAAAAATAATAAGTCCGTTATGCTCTGGTTAGAGTCACGTTGTTCGAACTGGCGAGAGCTTTCCGAACTGAATGTTAGCTGTTGACCGTTGGCAATGGTTTGCTGACTGATAGCTGGTAGTTCGCTGGCTAGCTTCAGTTGAGTGATTCCAGATCCGATGTAAATATAAATACTTTAGAAAAAAAAGCAGATCCACGCCACGTTGGGTGAGGCGGGTTGCAGGAGAATATTTAGATGTTGAGGTTTAGCAAAATATTTAAAAGATATGCGAAGAAAAGATGTAAGACAATATATACAAGGGACACGACAGGACAAAGACGTCTGACTGCTACGCCATCTTGGAAAGATGCTACGCCATCGTTGATCACTTGAATGAGATTGAGGGCATCTGGCTTAGATTGTAGGACAGCCGGGGTGTTAAGCATATCCCAGTTTAGGTCACCTAGCAGTACGAACTCTGAAGATAGATGGAGGGCAATGAATTCACATATGCTGTCCAGGTTACTGCTGGGGCTGAGGGGTAACTGTAACAAGCGGTAATGGTGAGAGACTTGTTTCTGGGAAGGTGAATTTTTAAAGGTAGAAGCTCAAATTGTTTGGGTACAGACTTAGCCTGCAGAGTTCTGTATTACTATCTAAGTCTGAAGTAGATTGCAACTCCGCCCCCTTTGGCAGTTCTATCTTGTCAGAAAATGTTGTAGTTGGGGATGGAAATTTCACGATTTTTGGTGGCCTTTCTAAGCCAGGATTCAGATACAGCTAGGACATCAGGGTTGGTGGAGAGTGCTAAAGCAGTGAATAATGTGTGGGGGTGGGACTCTAGGGCTATCTAAGGCATATAGAGCAGGGCTGGGGGCTCTGCAATCTTATTTCTGCAGTGAAATAAGACTATATTTATTGACTCAGGGGGTTGAATACTTATGGAATCAAGATATATTAGTGTTTTATTTTCCATTAATTGACAACAAGTTTGTGTAGAACCTTGTCAAAAAAATGTAAATTACATCCTTTTAAATCCCACTTTGAAAAAGTCTGTATGTGATTACATGCTGAAGGCACTTGTAAAACCATATGCGTCATGATTCCCGGTCTTGTCCCTTTTGTACTTCTTAAGGTTCCTCCACCTTTTTAAATTTATTTTTAAATGGGCTCATTTATTTACTTTTATACAACGGGTGGGTCTAATCCTGAATGCTGATTGGTTAAAACCGCATTCCAGCCAGTGTCCATTCCACAAGTCACCACCGCCTAAATCTATGACGTTAAAATTCTTATTTACTCTGTTCCATCGGACTGCGCAATCCACTGTCTCATCAGCCCAGCCAGGCAATTTATAAACTTGATCTCCACTATAAAAACATCTAGACATTATCTCACATTTCTTTTACACTAACATTTAGCTTTCAACAGCGGAGATTTGTATAAACCTTGTCTGTCTTTCCGACATTTGCAACATTGTTTCAGTTTTGAAATTCGATCTCCAGCTGTCCCATATAAATGAACGTGTCGGGATGAGACAAACAGGTAGGCTGCATTTCTCAGCCAGTCGAAATTAAATGATTTAGCTGGCATCATTTTTATTGAATTATATATACAAAGACATTTCTTTTTTTTAAAGGTATAAAAAACCGAAGTGCAGCTAGTTTGTAGTTTTTCCAGCTTCAGTTTGAAGTGATTGTGTTAGCTGTGTTGTTGGCTAGCTCCTCTGAAACAACAGTGTCCTTATGAGAGAGTACGTTTTGTATGCCAGGCAAAATCAAGAGTCATTAGCTCATTGTTATGGATGTATCCAAATAAATGTCACTAGAAAACTGCTTAAACAAATGCAAATGCAGCTACTTTGCTCATATTCTGGCTGCACTTTTGACGTGACTGTAAGTTAGTCGTAGTTGGCAAGCAAGAGATAAGAAAGTAGCCAGGTAGCATTCCATTGGAACATTGCATCCATAGATACAGAACAAAAAGACTGAAAGACCGGGTCACACCTCTAGCAACCGAACCGATAGAATGAACGACCAGCTGGCTTAGGTTGCAACCCTAGATTTATGTCGAGACTATATCTTGTAGAAGGATGAAATAGTATGAATACATTCATCAAAAGAAAGTTTTTAATGAAAATATGTCAATCATTATTTGAGTATGTTGGTCATGCAAATTCTCTAAAAAGACTTTGAAGGCGGCTTATGGTAGAGAAATTAACATGAATTAACATTAGCTCTGGTGAACATTCCTGCAGTCAGCATGCCAATTGCACGCTCCCTCAACTTGAACATACAGTATGTAGAAAGAACGAAGCCGGTGTTTGGAGGATATATTGGCACAATCCCCGTGCCAATATATCCTCCAAACCGGCTTCTCAGTCATTTTCACTTAAGTGATTGCTACAGTATGTCAATGTTTTAAATGTCAGGAGTCATTTCTAAGCTCCATGATTCATTCCAGCAGCACTCTATTCTTGTTTGGTCTCCATGGCAACGTCTGTTTGTCAGTGTCTTAGTCACTTCACTGTAGTCACATTCTAACCATCAGTGCAAGAATAATGAAAAAGTTAGACCAGGGACTTCAATCTGCCTTAACATCTATGGCCTTCATGTAGATTTCTACCTCAAATACCTCGTACCTCTTCACATTGATCTGGTACTGTGTAGCTTCATTCTTGTGTATTTTATTTTATTCCTCTTGTGGAATGCCTAAGCACCATAATTCATTCCAGCAGCGCTCCATTCTTGCTTGGTCTCCATGGCAACCTCTGTTTGTCAGTGTCTTAGTCATTTCATTGTGGTCACATTCTAACCATCAGTGCAAGAATAATGATAAGGGTAGACCACTTCCTCTGAATTATTAATGCACAGAGAAAACTGGGTTGTGTGTCCTGTTTTATTACTTACACTGAACAAAAATATAAATGCAACATGGGTAAGTGTTGGTCACATGTTTCATCAGCTGAAATAAAAGATCCCATAAGTGTTACATATTCACAAAAAACTTATTTCTCTCAAATTGTGTGCACAAATTTGTTTACATCCCTGTTGGTGAGCATTTCTCCTTTACCAAGATAATCCATCTACCTGACAGGTGTGGCATATCAAGAAGGTGATGAAACGGCATGACCATTACACAGGTGCCCCTTTTGCCGGGGACAATAAAAGGCCCTCTAAAACAACACACAGCCACAGATGTTCAAGTTTTGAGGTAGTGTGCAGTTGGCATGCTGACTGCAGGAATGTTCACCAGATCTGTTACCAGAGAATTGAATGTTAATTTCTCCACCATAAGCCGCCTCCAACTTCCTTTTAGAGAATTTGGCAGTACATCCAACCAGTCTCACAACATCAGACGTGTGGGCGAGTGGTTTTATAATGTCAACGTTGTGAACAGAGTGATCCATGGTGGCAGTGGGGTTGGTATGGTATGGTATGGGCAGGCGTAAGCTATGGACAACAAACACAATTGCATTTTATTGATGGCAATTGACTGATTTCCTCATATGAACTGTAAAATAAAGTAAAATCTTTGAAATTGTTGCATGTTGCGTTTATATTTTTTGTTCATTATATATCATGTAGACGACACTGAAGTGGCCTAGTTACAGTTTTTAAATCGGTTTGAAATCATGTACATATCTACCTCAAATACCTCGTAACTCTGCATATTGATCTGCTATTCCCTGTATATGGCTCCTTTCTTGTGTATTTTATTTTATTCCTCTTGTGTTACTATTTTATTTGAATTATTTCTTTTAAACTGCACTATTGGGAAGGGCCCGTAAGCAAGCATTTCACGGTAAAATCTACACCAGTTGTATTCAGGGCATGTGACAAATGAAATTTTATTTGACGACAGGATTTGAAGGAACGTTTCTATGTGGTAATTCAGGTTTGAAGAAGCATGCTGCACCTCATCTGTATGTTATCTGCCATTTTGTAAGACGTGACGTTTGCATCTTTGCAGATTCCTGATTCTTTGCCTAATGGGTTGAATTACCCACAGGCAGGCGGCCACCACCACCACCCCCACCAATCACAGACCATGATCGTGACATCCACATCGGCCACACCCCCACACCGCTCTTTGCGGGACCAGCAGTATGAGGGTGCCATCAACAAGATCTCCATCCAACAGTACCAGTCTCCCCTGCCCATGGCCACCACCACCCGTCCCCAGAGTGCACGCTGCCTCATCCAGACCAAAGGCCAGAAGAGCATGGACGACTTCCAGGAGCAGGTTGGCCATTACTCTTTCTCTCTCTTTCTCTCTCTCTCTGTCTCTCTATCTGTCTCTTTGAGTGTCTCGGCGTTTCTCTCTCTCTCTCTCTGTCTCTCTATATGTCTCTTTGATTGTCTCAGTGTTTCTCTCTTTCTTTCTCTGTTTTTGTCTGTCTGTGTTTCTCTCGCTCACCCCCTCCATTTCAATCATCTTTTCACTCTCTTTCTCCCGCTCTCTCCCTTTCTCTCAATCTGTCACCAACAGATCTCTGAGAGGCCTATATTATGGCTAGCGGTATATAGAGAGGAGAGATGTTGCACCATGTAATTGCACAGTTATACAATACCAAATGTCTATTTTTGGCATGTTGTTTTTGTGTCTTTTGGCAGTTCTGTGTGCGGATAGAGAAGAATCCAGGTTTAGGGTTCAGCATCTCAGGGGGAATCAGTGGCCAAGGGAACCCTTTCAAGCCTTCTGACATGGTAAGATTAAAGCAACTAAATGTTCTCTGTGTGCATCTGATTCTGTGCAGTCTGTGCCATAGGAACATGTTCCATTTTTCTCTTATTCCTTAAGTTGTTTCAATAACCACTGCACATCACTGTATGTTTCACTTCAGAGTTTCCATGGTAACAGGTGCTGCTGCATTGCTGTATGGGGTGCTGCAGTTGACTTGGTTAACTTTGAACCGTTTTATTATACGCCAATGATGAGCAAGAATCAAGAAAAGGCAACACTTTTGCGGCAATGATTTGTAATGTAGTCAGTCGTAAGGTTGGCGAATGTCAAATAGTTCAATAATGTCTTGTCGCCATGTAACAGCAAAGAAAAGAGCCAGTGAGAAAAATGTTTATAGATTTCCATTTAGAATTTTCCAAAATCAGTTATGTTGTTGCCACTGGCAACATTTTCTCTTATTATTCATTTTAAAATATCAAAGCCTAGTTTGTTCTCATTGACATTAGATTTGTATGGGGAAGGTCTTGTAAGCCATAGGAATTGAACTCAGATTCAATGTTGTAAAAATGGTTATAGCCATTGAATGTGTTGTATATTTTGTGTGCATATCATCTCCCATCTTAACACCCCACTGAAAGGTGGTGCATGCTGATTGCTGAGGATATCTTCTGAGGGCCTGCTCTCCCGTGATGCCTCAAGGAGTCCCTGCTGTAATAATACCTGAGTCATTAGATGATAGTAACGTAATTCGGGTTCAAGTGAGGTTTAACTGTGTTGATTGAGGCTCTTCATATAGTATTATATAGTTTAAACGCATGCAAAGATTGGTATACTTATAATCTCTGCCTTGACTAGACATTTTTTGGAAACATGCAATGGAAAAAACATCCCCCCCCCCAGTGTCCATATTTTTGGAAATATCGTTTTTTTTTAAGTAACTCTTTTAGTACTGTTAAAATGTTTTCATTAAAGGTAGATGTAAATGCCATGTAAGTACACCTAGTTCTTGAATTTAACCAACAGCACACATAGACTTCCATTTTTTTTTTTTATTGTGAAAAATCCTTATGATAGTTGTCTGCTTTTTACAGACTAGTTAAACCTATCAAGTTAATGTTTGCAACAGCATGTCAATCAAAATCACGCACAGATCTTGAGTTCGAGGAAAATACAAACAAAAGCAACAAACAACCAGTTTGAAAGGCACAGATTCTAAACCATCTTCACCATGTGGTTCCTAATCTCATATCACTTTTGACTTATAGGGTATCTTTGTTACTAGGGTACAGCCTGATGGACCGGCCTCCAACCTGCTACAGCCTGGGGACAAAATACTGAAGGTAACCGTGTTCTTCATCAGCGCATCGATCATCGTTGTCCTCTGAGTCTGTGAGCGCATCCTCCCCCCTCCACATTGCCTGTAGAGGCTTTGCATGTGGCATTTTGTGCTGGATGTACGTGTGTCTACCAAGTGAGCATGGTCCTCTGTTTTGACCTCTGTCAAACCTCCAACATGTTTTACTTGTCCCTAAGTCAGACAAAAGGAAGAGTGGTTATTGTTTCCTAATAAAGGCCAATGGAAACAGATTTAATCTAAGTGGATCACATACAAGTAACTTTACTGATATGATAAGATTCCTAATGTGATGTTTTAGATGCCTGAAAACTAAGTAGTAACCAGCAATGTAATGTGCTGGATGAATTGGTTTGTTTCTGAAATACTAGTGAAGGTCAAAGTACAACCTGGCCCGTATCTACAAAGCGTCTAAGAGGAGAAAATTGGTTGTGCTGAGAATAGAGACATTTTACTCCTACTCATATGAGTAAAAATAAAAGCTATGCATGAAGCCTCTTTCATAAGAGTCCCACCTAGTCGCCAGATATTTAGGAGACCTCATGAGCTGTCCTAACAAGTGAAGACTAACCAGCAGATGTCTTGATAATAGAAAAGTGTAGCACGGCAGCGAGTCAGTAGTTACTAGCTCTGACTTTGCTAATGGCTACTTTATTGAGGAAAAATGTACTCACTATGACTGTGATATGTGGTTGTCCCACCTAGCTATCTTCAGATGGATGCACTATGTCGCTCTGGATAAGAGCTGCTAAATGACAAAAATGCTAAGTGTTCCTGCGCCACATGTAAATGCTTTGGAGTGGTTAAAAGAAGAAATATCAAAACATATCTGATCAATCCATTAGTAATCTAGACCTAGACTACATGCAACAGTTCCCCTTGTGCTTTTCACAATGATTTCACACAAGGGCAATTTCCCATGATATTCAAACACTTACAGTATTAACCACTAGACTAATAAATAAACTTTTTTTTTCTTTCAATTATTTAATTAACCTACATAATGTTATTTCAAGTTATCCCTTTGGAGCACAATATCACATTGGTAAAAAGATTCCTAAATTGACCATGCCTATCGTTTGGGCAATTGAAGGCAACTAGGGCCTATGTTAGCTTTGATTGTGTTTGATGAAAATTATACAACCTGACTTGATGCCTACTGTGCCAAAGCGATATAGAGTTGTTTAACGGGAGTGACGAGTGTGATATAACGGTAATATTATAGAAATTAAACTTTTACCATATAATTGGTTAAAAAAAGGTTATGCAGGCCAACATATTAGGCAATAATTAAGAATAGGCAAAGTTATCGTGTCAGGTGAAAATGATTTCAAACGTTTTACCATTTCAACATTTCGTGTAGCCTACAGTCACATTCAACATTATCAGAAGTGTAATATAGTTCAAAGCTGGCGATGCTTCATCGCGATTGGTTATTCCCAATCAAACAATATCAATGTGCGTCATCACTATATTTCCTTTGCGGCACCTCAAACTCTCATGATTACCAGGTGAGTGAAACTTGTAAATTGATTAAATTACTCCTGGGTTTGTCGGAGCAGCGTCTTAACATCATCTTAACCTACTCTGAGCTGGGTTTTTTGTTGTCTTAAACAATTTTTTTATAAGATACCTAGCATATTTTCTGAGATGCTTTGTGGATACGACACCTTATCTGACCTTGAAAGCCCTGCAGCCATTTTTGCTCAACTATTTTCTATACCTTTCAAAGATTGTATTGGGTCTTCTCTTCTACTTCAGTATCATCAGATCCCTGAGTCTCTTTTTCTAAATATTTCAGGAGTCAACCTTTTAGGAAGAGCATCAGAGCTCTGCCACCCCATGCGATAAGACACGAATTACACACTATGATGTGGTGTTGTATTTAGCTTAGGTAGAGGGCTGTTATTTTAAAGGGAACTCACCATCACACATACAGTAAATAGGATCGACACTGTCAAAGTAAGTGTTTACCATAGTGCAGAGAGGGAACTGTACCCTTTGTAGATTGTCAGATTCCTGGTCCATGTGAAGCTACTGTCGAGGCTAGTCAAACACCTGACAGGGAAGCCTACATGAACAAGCCAGGCTCTCTGTGCCAATACAATTGAATGGGATTGGAATAGTCCCTACAGTTATTGGCATGTCTCTTGTATCTCTGTGGCTTTAAATGTGTGCTAGTAGAAGCCCTCGCCCCTCGCCCACCCGTAGCCTGCAGTAGCAGAAACCTCTCTTCTCTCTCCACAGATGCAAGTGTTAGCCGAAGGACATTCCTCTAAAGATCCACTTCTCTCCTCCTTCTCTCCTTTACAGCATGACCTCCTCCTCTTCCTGTGTGCATCTCTCTGCTTTGTCTCTCCTCTTTTCCTTGACAGTGTTGTTTGTTTATCTCCTCTGAGCTAGGGCTGTTCCCAGTCGTCTCCGTGCCGCCCTGCCCCGCCCTGCCACTTCTCACTCACGTCACTCTGTTCACCCTCTGCTTCATTTTTGCATTGCAGGCCAATGGACATAGTTTTTTACACATGGAACATGAAACTGCTGTGTCTCTTCTGAAGAATTTCCAGAAAACTGTGGACTTAGTAATCTTGAGGGAGAGCACAATTTAAATATTTTTTTATAACACCATTGCTTCTCTCCCAACGGGTTGTGGAAATGTATACAACCAGTTTTTATCTAGGAACAGTGACATTTGCCGATTGCTGGACCAATGGCAAATACTAGTGCCAAATGTACTATAGGATACATATCTTATAACCTATCTATGAATTTTATGTAAACAGGAATTGTATCTCTTGAGTTGATGTGAAGGAAAGTCATTTTTGTTGGAGGTTGGAGCAATTTTCTTAGTTTTTATTTGGAGATTTTTTGCGTATTTATATTTCCTTTTATTTTGTACCTTTTTCATTGTAGCTTCTCATTTTACTCTCAGAGCATGAAAACACACTAGCTCTTTAGGAATTCTAATCACCATGAACACTGCCTCAACTTTGTATATGCTGTGGGTAAATATTTTCATTTACAATAAAGACATGAACAGTAGCGAGAGGATTGGGACAGAAATAAAATGTTTACAATGTTCTTAAATGGTTTAAAAGAAATGTTTTTAAAAATCCTACCTTAATACAGGGCCAATTTATCAAGTTTTTTTTATTTGAATTATTTTATTATTATAGGTTTTCCCACCAGTTTATTTCATTAACGTATTAACACTATATTGATTGTTATACCCAACCAGTCACTACATTATATAAGGTTGATTTTTGGTAGTTGCTCAATAATGTATATGTTTGCACAAATTAGCTACATTTTAAAAGTAGAAGCAATATTCAATCCCACATCTGAAAGGGTTTATTTTAGATTACAAGACTACCCTCGAGGGCCATCTGCTGGCTACATTGTGTTTGCATGTGCTGCAATTGCACCAAGGAGTATGCAATGTCACATACCCCCATATTCAACTCCTAAAGAATTTCCATACAGAAAAGTTGTAACATTGTTTCTCATCTGTTTGTGTTAAAAACAAAATAGTTTGTTCGCGATGATTTGAAGTAATTTTGCTGTGCTTTTCAGCACCACACTCTGTAGAACACAAATTACTTTCGATGTCTTCATTTTAAGCTCAGTTTATTATGAGAATGCACTATTGGAAAAGTATTCATGTGAGAATTATGTATATATATTTTTTAACAATGCTGCTGACCAGAATAGGCATTTCACTCTGTTCCATTTCTGGATGGATGTTCATTTTAAGTTCTGACATTACAGCATGTTTTCATGGTTATAATGGTCTTTGGATATGGTTTTTTGGATACATTATCTCTGTTTTCAAATTTTGGGATCTCTCTCATAAAGAAGTTTCTCTCATTGCAAACCGGTGAGGTTTACAAAGAGACGTTATTATATTGTGACATTTGGTGCCATTTTATTACAATCAAAAACATATACCTTTATGAGCCCTAACAATGTTTCATTACTATTTTTGTCAAATGTAGCATCAATTGTGACATTCTTGAGCAAAACCAAGCACCTATAACCCTATGGAGGGACCCTGGTTGAATTTGTGCCAAGCTAAGCTGGTACGTTGTACTTCAATATCCAGTAAATTACTAGTTAAAATATTCAAGATATTGTGAGAAAGTTTGGTAATATAATTATTTTTACGAAATGTTTTCAGGTTATTATTCAGAATATATTGATATACCTTAGCTTTGCTCAAATTGCGAGATTTTATAAGGACAATGAAAAAGTATAGGTGAAGTACTTATGACTTGGAGAATAAAAGCTGTGCTATCAAATGTATAAAACCATATTTCTACAGTAATTGTGAATTTGTGTTATACAAATATATTATATATATATATGAATATAAAATAGTAATTTTTGTATATGTTTAAAATACAATTAAATATAAAGTGAATATATGGTACTATTCTGTCTAATTGCGGTGTTGATGTAAATAATGGTGACTGAAAACAAATTGAGATAATTTATTCATATAGATTGTGAATGTACTCCAAGCTTTTGCAGTATGAAGACTAACTGGACTTGAATGCTGCTTCATTTTTTGTGCAAAAAGTAAATTTAGCTATTGAAAGACAATAATTCTGTTTAGTTGGACAAATTTAGTGACAGTTTATTGTACTATTTATTTGCACATGCAAGTTTAATCCTTCCATTCTTTTTATGTATTAACACAAAGATTGGTGAAGTGTGTGTGTGTGTGTGTGTAATATATATACACTGCTCAAAAAAATAAAGGGAACACTAAAATAACACATCCTAGATCTGAATGAATGAAATATTCTTATTAAATACTTTTTTCTTTACATAGTTGAATGTGCTGACAACAATCACACACAAATTATCAATAGAAATCAAATTTATCTACCCATGGAGGTCTGGATTTGGAGTCACACTCAAAATTAAAGTGGAAAACCACACTACAGGCTGATCCAACTTTGATGTAATGTCCTTAAAACAAGTTAAAATGAGGCTCAGTAGTGTGTGTGGCCTCCACGTGCCTGTATGACCTCCCTACAGCGCCTGGGCATGCTCCTGATGAGGTGGCGGGTGGTCTCCTGAGGGATCTCCTCCCAGACCTTGACTAAAGCATTCGCCAACTCCTGGACAGTCTGGTGCAACATGGCGTTGGTGGATGGAGCGAGACATGATGTCCCAGATGTGCTCAATTAGATTCAGGTCTGGGGAACGGGCGGGCCAGTCCACAGCATCAATTCCTTCCTCTTGCAGGAACTGCTGACACACTCCAGCCACATGAGGTCTAGCATTGTCTTGCATTAGGAGGAACCCAGGGCCAACCGCACCAGCATATGGTCTCACAAGGGGTCTGAGGATCTCATCTCGGTACCTAATGGCAGTCAGGCTACCTCTGGCGAGCACATGGAGGGCTGTGTGGCCCCCCAAAGAAATGCCACCCCACACCATGACTGACCCACTGCCAAACCGGTCATGCTGGAGGATGTTGCAGGCAGCAGAACGTTCTCCACGGCGTCTCCAGACTCTGTCACGTCTGTCACGTGCTCAGTGTGAACCTGCTTTCATCTGTGAAGAGCACAGGACGCCAGTGGCGAATTTGCCAATCTTGGTGTTCTCTGGCAAATGCCAAACGTCCTGCACGGTGTTGGGCTGTAAGCACAACCCCACCTGTGGACATCGGGCCCTCATACCACCCTCATGGAGTCTGTTTCTGACCGTTTGAGCAGACACATGCACATTTGTGGCCTGCTGGAGGTAATTTTGCAGGGCTCTGGCAGTGCTCCTCCTGCTCCTCCTTGAACAAAGGCGGAGGTAGCGGTCCTGCTGCTGGGTTGTTGCCCTCCTACGGCCTCCTCCACGTCTCCTGATGTACTGGCCTGTCTCCTGGTAGCGCCTCCATGCTCTGGACACTATGCTGACATACACAGCAACCCTTCTTGCCACAGCTCGCATTGATGTGCCATCCGGCACTACCTGAGCCACTTGTGTGGGTTGTAGACTCCATCTCATGCTACCACTAGAGTGAAAGCACCACCTGCATTCAAAAGTGACCAAAACATCAGCCAGGAAGCATAGGAACTGAGAAGTGGTCTGTGGTCACCACCTGCAGAACCACTCCTTTATTGGGGGTCTTGCTTAAATGCCTATAATTTCCACCTGTTGTCTATTCCATTTGCACAACAGCATGTGATATTTATTGTCAATCAGTGTTGCTTCTTAAGTGGACAGTTTGATTTCACAGAAGGGTGATTGACTTGGAGTTACATTGTGTTGTTTAAGTGTTCCCTTTATTTTTTTTGAGCAGTGTATATACACACAGCACCAGTCAAAAGTTTGGACACACATACGCATTCAAGGGTTTTTCTTTATTTTGACTATTTCCTAAATTGTAGCGAAGACATCAAAACTACGAAATAACACATGTAGTAACCATGTGTAACTACTCATGTAGTAACCAAAAAAGTGTTAAACAAATCAACATATGTTTATATTTGAGATTCTTCATAGTAGCTAGCCTCCCTTTGCCTTGATGACAGTTTTGCACACCCTTGTCTTCACCTGGATTGCTTATCCAACCGTCTTGAAGGAGTTCCCACATATGCTGAGCACTTGTTGGCTGCTTTTCCATCACTCTCCTTTTCCATCACTCTCCTTATTGGTCAAATAATCCTTACACAGCCTGGAGGTGTGTTGGGTCATTGTCCTGTTGAAAAAAAAAGATAGTCCCACTATACGCAAACCAGATGGAATGGTGTATCGCTGCAGAATGCTGTGGTTGCCGTGCTAGTTAAGTGTGCCTTGAATTTGAAATAAATCACTGACAGTGTCACTAGCAGAGCACCCCCATGCCATCACACCTCCTCCTCCATGCTTCATGGTGGGAACCAAACATGTGGAGATAATCCGCTCACCTACTCTGCGTCTCACAAATACACTACGGTTGGAACCAATAATCTCAAATTTGGACTCATCAGACCTAAGGACAGATTTTATCACAGGTCTAATGTCCATTGCTTGTGTTTCTTGGCCCAAGCAAGTCTCTTATTATTATTGGTGTCCTTTAGAAGTGGTTTCTTTGCAGCAATTCGACCATGAAGGCCTGATTCACAAAGTCTTCTCTGAACTTCCTTACCTGTGGCGGTCCTCATGAGAGCCAGTTTCATCATAGCACTTAATGGTTTTTGCGACTGCACTCCAGATCGACTGACCTTCATGTCTTCAAGTAATGATGTTTCTTTGCTCATTTGAGCTGTTCTTGCCATAATATGGACTTTGTCTTTTACCAAATAGGGCTAACTTCTGTAAATCAAATCAAATGTTATTTGTCACATACACATGGTTAGCAGATGTTAATGTGAGTGTAGCGAAATGCTTGTGCTTCTAGTTCTGACCATGCAGTAATATCTAACAAGTAATATAACAATTTCACAACAACTAATTTATACACACAAGTGTAAAGGAATGAATAAGAATATGTACATATAAATAAAATGGATGAGCGATGGCCGAATGGCATCGATCGACTGACCTGATGCAGTAGATGGTATAGAGTACAGTATATACATACGAGATGAGTAGTGAAGGGTATGTAAACATTATAGAAAGTGGCATAGTTGAAAGTGACTAGTGATACATTTATTACATCCAATGTTTAATGATTAAAGTGGCTAGAGATTCAGTATGTTGGCAGCAGCCACTCAATGTTAGTGATGGCTGTTTAACAGTCTGATGGCCTTGAGATAGAAGCTATTTTTCAGTCTCTCGGTCCCAGCTTTGATGTACCTGTACTGGCCTCGCCTTCTGGATGATAGCGGGGTGAAAAGGCAGTGGCTCGGGTGGTTGTTGTCCTTGATGATCTTTTTGGCCTTCCTGTGACATCGGGTGGTGTAGGTGTCCTGGAGAGCAGGTAATTTTCCCCCAGTGATGCGTTGTGCAGACCTCACTACACTCTGGAGAGCCTTACGGTTGTGGGCAGAGCAGTTGCCGTACCAGGCGGTGATACAGCCCGACAGGATGCTCTCGATTGTGCATCTGTAAAAGTTTGAGTGTTTTTTGGTGGCAAGCCGAATTTCTTCAGCCTCCTGAGGTTGGAGGCCCTGTTGCACCTTCTTCACCACACTGTCTGTGTGGGTGGACCATTTCAGTTTGTCCGTGATATGTACGCCGAAGAACTTTAAAACTTTCCGCCTTCTCCACTACTGTCCCGTCGATGTGGATGGGGGGTGCTCCCTCTGCTGTTTCCTGAAGTCTCCTTTGTTTTGTTGACGTTGAATGTGAGGTTATTTTCCTGACACTACACTCCAAGGGCCCTCACCTCCTCCCTGTAGGCCGTCTCGTCGTTGTTGGTTATCGAGCCACACTGTAGTGTCGTCTGCAAATTTGATGATTGAGTTGGAGGTGTGCATGGCCACGCAGTCATGGGTGAACACGGAGTGCAGGAGAGGGTTGAGGATGCACCCTTGTGTGGCCCCAGTGTTGAAGATCAGCAGGGTGGAGATATTGTTTCCAACCCTCACCACCTGGGGGCGGCCCGTCAGGAAGTCCAGGACCCAGTTGCACAGGGTGGGGTCGAGACCCAGGGTCTCGAGCTTAATGACGAGTTTGGAGGGTACTATGGTGTTAAATGCTGAGCTGTAATCGTACATACAGTAGGTATTCCTCTTGTCCAGATGGGCTAGGGCAGTGTGAAGTGTGATTGCGGTTGCGTCGCCTGTGGACCTATTGGGGCAGTAAGCAAATTGGAATGGGTCTAGGGTGTCCGGTAGGGTGGAGGTGATATGATCGTTGATTAGTCTCTCAAAGCACTTCATGATGACTGAAGTGAGTGCTACAAGGGGATAGTCGTTTAGCTCAGTTACCTTAGCTTTCTTGGGAACAGGAACAATGGTGGCTCTCTTGAAGCATGTGGGAACAGCAGACTGGGATAAGGATTGATTGAATATGTCCATAACCACACCAGCCAGCTGGTCCGCATGCTCTAAGGATGCGGCTAGGGATGCCGCCTGGGCCGGCAGCCTTGCGAGGGTTAACGCGTTTAAATGCTTTACTCACGTTGGCTGCAGTGAAGGAGAGCCCACAGGTTTTGGTAGCGGGCCGTGTCTTTGGCACTGTATTGTCCTCAAAGAGAGCAAATAAGTTGTTTAATTTGTCTGGGAGCAAGACATCGTGGTCGGCGACGGTGCTGGTTTTCTTTTTGTAGTCCGTGATTGACTGTGTAGACCCTGCCACATACCTCTCATGTCTGAGCCGTTGAATTGCGACTCTACTTTGACTCTATACTGACGCTTAGCTTGTTTGATTGCCTTGCGGAGGGAATAGCTGCACTGTATTCGGTCATGTTTCCGGTCGCCTTGCCCTGATTAAAAGCAGTGGTTTGCGCTTTCAGTTTTGCACAAATGCTGTCATCAATCCACAGTTTCTGGTTGGGGAAGGTTTTAATAGTTGCTGTGGGTACAACATCACCGATGCACTTGCGAATAAACTCGCTCACCGAATCAGCGTATTCATCAATGTTATTGTTTGATGCTATGCAGAACATATCCCAGTCCACGTGATCGAAGCAATCTTGAAGCATGGAATCAGATTGGTTGGAACAGCGTTGAACAGACCTGAGCATTTCCTGTTTTAGTTTCTGTCTATAGATTGGGAGCAACAAAATGGAGTCGTGGTCAGATTTTCTATAAGGAGGGTGGGGCAGGGCTTTTTATGCGTCGCAGAAGTTAGAGTAGCAATGGGCCAGGATATATACAGCTGTGATTATAATCTAAGAGAATTCTCTTGGTAGATAATGCAGTCGACATTTGATTGTATGGAATTCTAGGTCAGGTGAGCAAAAGGACTTGAGTACCTGTATGTTGTTATGATCACACCACTTCTCGTTAATCATAAGGCCCGCCCTTCTTCTTACCAGAGAGATGTTTGTTTCTGTCGGCGCGATGCGTGAAGAAACCAGGTGGCTGTACCGACTCCGATAGTGTGTCTCGAGTGAGCCACGTTTCCGTGAAAAAAAGAACGTTACAATCTCTGATGTCTCTCTGGAAGGCAACCCTTGCTTGGATTTCATCTATCTTGTTGTCAAGAGACTGGATGTTGGCAAGTAGTAAACTCGGGAGCGGTGCCCGATGTGCCCGTCTACGGAGCCTGACCAGAAGACCACTGCGGCGCCACTGTTTTGGGTCGCCTGCTGGGATCCGATCTATTGTCCTGGGTGGTGGACCAAACAGAGGAACCGCTTCAGGAAAGTCGTGTTCCTGGTCGTGATGTTGACGTTGCTCTTATATCCAATAGTTCCTCCCGGCTGTATGTAATAAAACCTAAGATTTCCTGGGGTAACAATGCAAGAAATAATACATTAAAAAAACAAAATACCGCATAGTTTCCTGAGAAACGCCATCTCTGTCGGCGCCCCTAGAATGTCACAACACAACTGATTGGCTCAAACAAATTAAGAAGGAATGAATTTTCACAAATTAACTTTTAACAAGGCACATCTGTTAATTGAAATGCATTCCAGGTGACTACCTCATGAAGCTGGTTGAGAGAATGCCAAAAGCGTGCAAAGCAGTCATCAAGGCAAAGGGTGGCTACGTTGAAGAATCTCAAATATAAAGTATATTTTGATTTGTTTAACACTTTTTTAGATACTACATGATTCCATATGTGTAATTTAATCATGTCGATGTCTTCACTATGACTACAATGTAGAAAATAGTAAAAATAATGAAAACCCCTGGAATAAGTAGGTGTCAACTTTTCACTGGTACTATATATGTATGTATGTATGTATGTATGTATGTATGTATGTATGTATGTATGTATGTATGTATGTATGTATGTATGTATGTATGTATGTATGTATGTATGTATGTATGTATGTATGTATGTATGTATGTATGTATGTATGTATGTATGTATGTATGTATGTATGTATGTATGTATGTATGTATGTATGTATGTATGTATGTATGTATGTATGTATGTATGTATGTATGTATGTATGTATGTATGTATGTATGTATGTATGTATGTATGTATGTATGTATGTATGTATGTATGTATGTATGTATGTATGTATGTATGTATGTATGTATGTATGTATGTATGTATGTATGTATGTATGTATGTATGTATGTATGTATGTATGTATGTATGTATGTATGTATGTATGTATGTATGTATGTATGTATGTATGTATGTATGTATGTATGTATGTATGTATGTATGTATGTATGTATGTATGTATGTATGTATGTATGTATGTATGTATGTATGTATGTATGTATGTATGTATGTATGTATGTATGTATGTATGTATGTATGTATGTATGTATGTATGTATGTATGTATGTATGTATGTATGTATGTATGTATGTATGTATGTATGTATGTATGTATGTATGTATGTATGTATGTATGTATGTATGTATGTATGTATGTATGTATGTATGTATGTATGTATGTGTGGGATTTAGAATGCATTTTGCAGATGCTATCTGTAAATATTTAAGATACATTTTTATAAATAATATTTCAAATTGAACAAAAAATGTTGTGCAGCAAATAACAGAGCCATTTTCGGCTTTGGATGTAAATTTTTTCAGTATTTAAGAAGTGTTTTGAATAATGTATGAAAGTATATTGTACAAATAATAAAAATGTAACTTGTTATTCTCATGGTCTTCTGTGGTCTTTATATTGTACAATGATCATATCAAAAACAGTATTTATTTCCCCTACTGTACATTATGAAGTTAATTTGAACATATTTCATATAATGCAGTTGTATGTTTGTGAGATGTTTATATGATAAGGCTGGTATATTCTCACTGCCCTCCACACTTCACTTCATTACCACTAGGTGGTGTTGTATCACATGTGATACAAAGGATCAAAGCACCAAACACCGCTGCCTTGTGCGCTTTTAATGTGGTTGGATTTTAATCCATATAGTTGTTCAAAAGTGACTGAAGAAGACAAAAAAAATAAAGGTACTGTAAACAATCTGAGTGTACGAAACATTAGGAACACATTCCTAATATTGAGTTGGAACCCCTTTTGCCCTCAGAACAGCCTCACTTCGTCGATGCATGGCCTCTACAAGGTGTTGAAAGCATTCCACAGGGATTCTGGCCCATGCTGACTCCAATGCTTCCCACAGTTTTGTCAAGCTGGCTAGATGTCCTTTGGGTGGTGGACCATTCTTGACACACGGGAAACTGTTGAGCTTGAGAAACCCAGAAATGTATCAGGTTATCTTACAATAACCATACATTCAAAACTAAACCCATGCATTATGTTCTGAAACATTGAATGCAAAATTTGCTAGTACACATTTTGTTGAAAAATAACACTTATTTGTCTCCATATATAGAGAAAAATAAGCCACACTAAGACAGGCTTTTCGGTTGGAATGCCATGAAACTTTGCTATTGGTTGATGATCTTGCAAACAATATTACAGCAGGGTTTCCCTATAGTTGTTGTTCAACAAACAACAAGATAAGTTACGCTTCAAATCATAGGCTCCCATGTCAAAATAAATGCAGTAAGTTTCCAGGTAGGAACCTGGTACAGCACCTCCGGAACAACTTAAAACCTGTCAAAATATGACATGTCAAATGAATCATCAGTATAACTCATTACGTGTGTATATTACGATGATTACATCCCTTTAATGTAAGAATTTCCCTGTACTGTTTTAGGCCTGCTGTATCCTGTCCATCTGATAAATAAATAAATAATACCTTTACGATCTGAGTGCTTACCTGGTGAATGACAGTGTGATGTAGAGTCCCTCATCTCCACAACCGTGAAGACCAAGCAGAGGCTCCCTCAAACACATCCAACAATGTAATTACAACAGTTGGCTGACATTCTCTATCAACAATGGCTTTTTCAACTGTGATAACTTTTCGGAGTGTTGTTATTCTTACCACACTGTTTGTGTTTTTCCTCCAGAGGCCTGGACTGTGGTGTGAGGTCACTGATATAAGCAGAGTACCTAGGAAGCACTGCAGCCAGCTGGTTCTTGCTGACACTGGAAATGGGCTCACTGTCCACAGCATTAAACAGGTCATCAGGAACACACACCGCCTGCTTGTCACTGGGACCAGGGTCACACACACAAAACAACAGTTTACTGACAGCACTACATTACATCACAACTATGCTCAAAGTGTGACTAAGCAATGCTATGGCATTGCAGTATCCTTTTGTGGTAGAAGGAGCTTCAAACACGGCCACAAAACAATAGTTCACACACGTGTAGTCCAAAGTCTTCAGGGTTTTAATCTTTGCTCATCTCTGTTGCCATCTGGATCCTCTTTAGATCAAAATGAAGAAGAAAAAATTGAATCTGTCCAGAGATATGAGACAGTCTAGTAAATGAAGTGGCCTCTCCACAAAACCTTACTAAGTAAACAAAACGGTCTAGTCAGTGACTACGAGAACATGTCCTTCTGCATAGACAGAAAAAGACTGTACCTTTTATTCGACCCCTCAAGTATTTTATCAGTTCATTGATTATTTTCTGTGAAGTACACAAAAATAATCAGATCACAGAGTCTAAATTGGCTACATTGAAACTCGACATTGAGGTTCATTGAGGTTCTACTGCATTGGTAAAACAAACAGGACTTTGTATGTATTTAGACATTGATGAGAAGGTAATGAGATGTCCTCCTCACAGTCAGGTCGCCGTGGATGTGTCTCAGAGGGTTGCCCTCCAGGGTCAGGATATTCAGTCTGAGCATTAGAGGGCAAGGGCAGCTGGCAGACTGGCTCACACATACAAGGAAGACATACAGTAGAAAATCAACAACACTCAATGATAGCTCCAGGCAGTTAAACACTACACAGGACATTTTGGGGTGTTTTGACTTGTTGGTATTTGTGCTGTGTATACATGTGTTATGTGCACAGGTGGAAGAGTATAGTATGCACTGAGGAGAAACCAGGGGAGATCAGATCAGATCTGCTGATGTCATTGTTGATTAGGTCTAGGCACTCCAGGCCTTGAACTAGTGTGATTTCCTCAGGGACACTCTTTACCTTGTTGTCCCTCAGCTCCAATTCACTAAGAGTGTACAGATGTTTCACGTGCTCTGCCTCCACCTCAATCTGGTTATAACCCACAGGGCACACACTGGTTGAGTCAATGTTGTTCCAACATCATTTCAATTAAATAACATTGAATTAACGCGAAATAGACGTTGAATTGACGTCTGTGCCAAGTGGGTACCAACATGCAGCTCCTACCAGACAGGTGATATAAAGCTGTCAGAGATTGCATAGGCCATTTATTAATTTACAAATAATTCATACAGGTGATCTCATTAAGATTCAAAAGTTCTTCATCGAGGAAACCTGACCATCAGTATCCTTATCTTGAGCCTTGAGGAGGGCAGTTCAGGAAGAAAGAGCAGTTTGTTTTGTCTCAGACAGAGCTGGTCTAGAGACACCATTTGAGGCAAGATTGGAGGTATGCTCTCAAACTGATTATGTGTGCAGTCCAATCTGTGGAGGCATTCATACAGGATGTTATGCTTCAGCCATGTTTATGACAAGAATATTGAAGTGGACGCACACATTTCCATCCGGCAGACAATATATAGAAAGACTAAACAACAAAGAAAGCAAAAACTTTCTGCTAATGTTGTCTTACTTTCCATGACATTGATTCCTGAGGGAAGGTTCTTCAGCTTGTTGTTAGAGAGGTTGGTTCAGTTTCACCAGATGATTCAAGTTGCACAGACAGTCAGGGACGGCAGTAAGCTGGTTGTTGGAAAGATCCTTTCACCAACAATAGAAAAACAAGTCAGCGAGGATAATCAAAAGAGTTCGTCTAAGATAATCACTTTGTTACCTTGACATGTTTTCTCCTTCATCTTTTTTTTCAATAGTGTTTTAAGCCCGATTCTGAGCTTACGATGTCATCCAGGTTAGTGAGCTGTCCCACTCCTTCTGGCAGCTCCTCCAGTGGATTCTGCTGCAGCTGGAGACAGCTGACGATTTCAAACTAAGTAAAAATACTTTAAAGTATTACTTAAGTCATTACTTAAGTCATTTTTTAGGGTATCTGTACTTTACTATTTATATTTTTGACAACATTTACTTTTCCTTTCACTACATTCCTAAATATTTTGAAAAACGTTTTACTCCATACGTTTTCCCTGACACCCAAAAGTACTTGTTACATTTAGAATGCTTAGCAGGACAGAAATGGCCCAATTCCCGCACTTATCAAGAGACAATCCCTGGTCATCTCTACAGCCTCTGATCTGGCTGACTCTGTAACGGCAGATTTCCTCTTCGTCTGAAGAAGAGTAAGGATCGGACCAAGATGCAGCGTGGTAAGTGTCCATGACGATTTATTAAAAACAAACTGAACACTGAAATACAAAACAATAAACGATGTGATGAAAACAAAAACCGAAACAGTACCGTGTGGCGACAAACACTCACACGGAAACAACACCCACAAACCAACAGTGAATCCCAGGCTACCTAAGTATGATTCTCAATCAGACACAACTAAGGACACCTGCTTCTGATTGAGAACCATACTAGGCTGAACACAAAAACCAACATAGAAAGACAAACAGACTGCCCACCCCAACTCACGCCCTGACCATACTAAAACAAAGAATAAAATAACAACTATGGTCAGAACGTGACAGTACCCTCCCTCCCCAACCTGAACCTGTAGGGGATGGTCTGGGTGGGCGTCTGTCCGTGGTGGCGGCTCTGGCCGCCACTTTACCATATTTTTCGTGCGCCTCTTAGCCCGCCACCGTGACCTCTTTAGAGCGGAGATCCTCGCCACCAATTTTTGGACTGGAGACCCACACCACGGGTCCCGAATGGACGGGAGACTCCGGCAGCGCCGGACGGGCAGGGGGACTCCGGCAGCACCTGGCTGGCTGACGGCTCTGAGACTACAAATGCAGAATAGTGGGAGAATAGTTTGCATTAGCTAGCATACTGTACATGCATTCAAGTGGTCGTCAGCCAACCACCAACCAATACCATAGCTACCCTTTTTAATGATATGTCATGACAACTACCCACTGGGCACAGACGTCAATTCAATGTCTATTCCACGTTGGTTCAATGTAACTTTACTGAATTCACATGGAAACAACATTGATTCAACCAGTGTTTGCCCAGTGGGTAGGCACTGTTTCTTCCCAGACAGTTACCTTCAGTCACCCTTGGCCCAGATAATTTCAGGTGCCTGCTTTTTCTGGTGGTTTTCAACAATCCATAAGGGACAGCAGCTGGTTCCTCTTTTTCTGTGCTAAATCCTTCCCTAGAATCTACTTTGACAACTCTTTTAAAGATATGAACTCTATGTCCTGTACACAAAGCATTATGTTTGGTGCAAATCTAACACAACACACCACTGCTACTCTGTTGTCATCTATGCATAGTCACTTTAATAACTCTACCTGCATGTACATACTACCTCAACTAACCGGTGCCCCCGCACATTGACTCTGTATCGGTACCCCCCTGTATATAGTCTCGCTATTGTTATTTTACTGCTGCTCTTGAATGACCTGTTACTTTTATCTCTTATTCTTGTCCATATTTTTTAAAACTTAATTGTTGGTTAAGCATGTGACTAATACAATTTGATTTGATTTGATCACTGCGTACCACTCTTCATATTTTCAAGCATGGTGGTGGCTGCATCATGTTATGGGTATGTTTATCATTGGCAAGGACTAGGGAAAACAAATGGAATAGAGCTAAGCACAGGCAAAATTCTAGAGGAAAACCTGGTTGTCTGCTTTCCAACAGACACTGGGAGACAAAGTCACCTTTCAGCAGGACAATAACAAAACACAAGGCCACATTTACACTTTAGTTGCTTACAAAGACAACATTAAATGTTCCTGAGTTGCCTAGTTACAGGTTGGACTTAAATTGGCTTGAATATCTTTTACAAGACTTGAAAATGGCTGTCTAGCAATGATCAACAACAAACTTGACAGAGGTTGAAGAATTTTAGAAATAACAATGTGCAAGAATTGTACAATCCAGATGTGCAAAGCTCTTAGATACTCACCCAGAAAGACTCACATGTGTAATCATTGACAAAGGTGATTCTAAAATGATAGACTCTTGTGTGAATACTTACGTAAATGAGATATTTCATTTTCAATAAATTTGCAAAAATTTCTAGAAACATGTTATTTACATTTTGTCATTATGGGGTATTGGGTGTTGATGGGTGATGCAAAAATATATTTAATCAAGGCTGTAACACAAGAAAATGTGGAATAAGTCAAGGGGTATGAGTTATTTCTGAAGGCACTGTAAGTTTCAAGTTTCAAGTTTTATTAGTCGGTATACATTGTCCAACGAGTTGCTTACTTGCAGGTCATTTCTCAACAATGAAAACAACAATAAAAGACTGAGCAGACTAATAAGAGTCTGGTTGCAGCAGTTGTGATGTGTGTGTAGCATCAATGTACAGTATATTGTGTATGTGTCTGTGTGTGGGTGTGTGCATTTGTGCTACGGTGCAGAGAATCAGAGCAGGTGGTCAGTCCAGTTCAAGTGTTCGGCAGTCTGATGACTTGTGGACAGAAATAGTCTCTGAGCATTTTCGTATCAGACCTCACAGACCTCATACAATTCACATATCAGGCTGTGATGCAACTGGTCAGAATGCTCTTGATGCTGCAGAGGTAATATTTGTAGAGGATCCGGGGCGGCATGCAAAATTTCTTCAGCCACCTTAGGAAGTAGAGACGCTGTTGCGCCCTCTTGACAAGAGTGGTGGTGTTGATAATTCCTCTGTGATGTGGATCGGGGCATGTTCCCTCTGCTTCCTGAAGTCAACAATTAACTCCTTTGTTTTGCTGAATTTGAGAGACAGGTTGTTGTCATGACACCACAATGCCAGTTCACTTACCTCCTCCTTACATTCAGACTCTTCGCACACATCCACACCCACATCTGGCATCCAAACACACACACTCACACACACACAATCACGCATACTGTACACAACCACACATGCAAACACAAAATCACCATATTTGCTGCTGTTGCTATTTGTTATATTGATTCTGCTGCTCAGTCACTTTAATAACCCTGATTACACAACTGCAACCAGTATCCATTTCATTTATTGGTACTGATATTGACCTTGGATATAGTGTAAATTGTCGTATGTATTTATTTTGTTCTCATGTATACTTTTTTATTTCTCGTGTGCATTTATTTTACACGACATCGTTGAGGAGCTTGCAAGCATTTCACTATTACTGTTTACACCTGTTGTATCCCGCGCAAGTGGTAAATACACTTTGATAAAGGACACCTGCATCACTGTAGTGACTGGGTACACCATCCAAATTGTAATGAATAACTTCACCATACTCAAAGGGATATTCAATGTTGCTGTTTTTACCCATCTACCAATAGGTGCCCTTCTTTGTAAGGCTTTGGAAAACCTCACTGGTCGACTGAAGGGACGTTACAGATAATTGTAGGTGTGGGGTCCAGAGATGAGGTCATTCAAAAATCATCTTAAACTCTATACTGGAAAACAGTGAGTCCATGCAACTTATTATGTAACTTGTTAAGCACATTTTTACTCCTGAACTTATGTAGGCCATAACAAAAGAGTTGAATACTTATTGACTCAAGACCTTTCAGCTTTTCATTTTTTAATGAATTTGTAAACATTTCTAAATACAGTGCATTCGGAAACTATTCAGATCACTTGACTTTTTCCATACTTTGTTACGTTACAGCCTTATTCTAAAATGGATTAAATTGTTTTTTCCCTCATAATCTAAACACAATAAACCCATATATATTTTTTAAATTTATTTAAAAAAGAAGTAAATATCACAGTTACATACGGTAGGTATTCAGACCCTTTATTCAGTAGTTTGTTCTATCACCTTTGGCAGCAATTACAGCCTCAAGTCTTCTTTGCTATGACGCTACATGCTGTGCACACCTGTAATTGGGGAGTTTCTCCCATTTTTCTCTACATATCCTCTCAAGCTCTGTCAGGTTGGAAGGGGAGCGTTGCTGCACAGCTATTTTCAGGTTTCTCCAGAGATGTTCGATCGGGTTCAATTCCGGGCTCTGGTTGGGCCAGTCAAGGACAATCAGAGACTTGTCCTGAAGCCACTCATGCGTTGTCTTGGCTGTGTGCTTTGGGTCGTTGTTCTATTGGAAGGTGAACCTTCGCCCCAGTCTGAGGTCCTGAGCGCTCAGGTTTTCATCAAGGATCTGTCTGTACATTGCTCCGTTATCTTTCCTTCGATCCTGACTAGTCTCCCAGTCCCTGCCCCTGAAAGAAATCCCCACAGCATTATGTTGCCATGACCATGCTTCACCTCTGGGATGGTGCCATGTTTCCTCCAGACGTGACGCTTGGCATTCAGGCCAAAGAGTGCAATTAAAGGGCAAATACCAGAGAATCTTGTTTCTCATGGTCAGAGAGTCCTTTAGGTTCCTTTTGGCAAACTCCCAGTTGGCCTGATTGGTGGAGTACTGCAGAGATGGTTATCCTTCTGGAAGGTTCTCCCATCACCGCAGAGGAACTGTGGAGCTATGTCAGAGTGACCATCGGATTCTTGGTCACCTCCCTGACCAAAGCCCTTCTCCCCCAATTGCTCAGTTTGGCGGGGCGGCCAGCTCTAAGACGAGTGGTTCCAAACTTCTTCCCTTTAAAAATGGAGGCCACTGTTCTTGTGTGCCTTTCCAAATCATGTCCAATCAATTAAATTGGCCACAGGTGAACTCCAATCAAGTTGTAGAAACATCTCAGGATGCTGGATGCACTTGAGCTCAATTTTGGGTCTGAATACTTACGTAAATAAAAATATTTTATTTTTAAGGCACAAAAATGTCTAGTAACTTGTTTTCACTCTGTCGTTATGGGGTATTTGTGTGTAGATTGACGGACAAAAAATATGTAATACATTTTAGAATAAGGCTGTTACGCAACAAAATGTGGAAAAAGTCAATGGATCTGAATACACTGTATATAATTCCCCTTTGACATTAAGGGGTACTATGTGTAGGCCAGTGACACAAAATCTGAATTTAATACATTTTAAATTCAGGCTCTAACCCAACAAAATTAGCAAAAATAAATGGGTGAGAATACTTTCGAAGGCACTTTATAACACTTATCCTGTACAAGCTTTTGTGCCAACCCCATTATGGTGTTTCAGGTGCCAAGCATATTGTCATACAGCAGCAGTGTAGGAGGAAGATCCTTTCCAGTTGGTGGTGGTAATGCAACATATTGGATGTGTAATGACCGTTGGTGGAAGAAGGTGAGGACCAAGATGCAGCGTGGTAAGTGTTCATCATTATTTTAATAAACTGAACACTAAATACAACAAGGAACAAAAGAAACAACCGAAACAGCTCCGTCAGGTGCAAAACACACTAAACAGAAAATAACTACCCACAAAAAACGACAGACAGCTGTCCCTGATTGAGAACCATACCCAGCCAAAAGCAAAGAAATACAAAAACATAGAAAAAAGAACAGAACGCCCACCCTAGTCACACCCTGGCCTAACCAAAATAGAGAATAAAAAGCCTCTCTATGGCCAGGGCGTGACAGGATGCCAACCGCCGCTAAACCTCACAGAAGAAGATGAAAATTAATGTATAGCTTCATTGCTTTTCACAACACAACGTTTCTGGTATCTTCAATCCTGTTTAATAGGAGACACTTGTAATTGTCCAGAGTTGGTTGCTCCATGCCAACTCTTTGACCAAATTTTGTTTGAGGTGTTGAGTTTCTTAAAGCTATAATCCTTAGTTGCTTCATCCATTTTTTGACTTATACCCATTGATTCTTAAAGAATAGTTCAACTGTCATACCCCATTAGAACCCCAAATATACATTTGTTTTTCTCCAATGTTTGTAAACAATGTATACAGTGAAAACAAACACTGTATAGCCTCAAAACATGGTTAAAATTCTACATTTATATCATGGATGGTCTATCATTTCATGCATAGGGCTATGAATTTGAGAATGGTTACATTTCTCCAGCCAGGGGCGAGGAGAATGCTTTATTGCTTTAATGCTTTATTGTTTTAATTACGGATTCTAGCTTTAAAGGACTAATCCTTTACCCCACACCCTCACCTTGCAATCACTGACCAAGAGATTAAGGTCTTGGAACTCAATACACTTGTAATGTATCTATTCGGTCAGTGTGTGTGTGTGTGTCTGTGTGTGAGTATAGATTGTGTGGCTTGCGCCTGCCAATGGAGGCTCTCAGTCTACAAGGCTGCAGGATTCTACAAGACTTCACGAAACCTATGTCACAACATGGCACTGTGAAGGGGAGAAATGTAGGGATGATTAAGCTATTAGGGAAAATGATAATGTCATGCCAGTGGCCTGTTCTGGGGTCTTCATGGTGGTATTTGTCAGGGCATGTGTGAGAACGGTGAATGATTTAGATACCGCAGTGCCAAAGACCAGGCAGGTAGATGGCTAACAAACAGGGGAGAGGGATAGGCCTACTGTGATGGGAGTGGAATTTTGCAGAGTTTTTAAACCAGGTTTTCGGATGTGCTTCATTTCCAAAGGGACAGGTTGCTGCTTGATGAAGTCTGAAGGAAGGTTACCCTGCTGACAGCCCTTAAACTCCTGTTGAGCCGACAGCACATTAATGGCAGCCAAGGGGAAGCTGAGTAATTGTGGGGTTAGCCTGGCAGACTGTGACACATTTCCTGTCTTGTAATGGGGGAAGATGGAGTGTGGTTTAGGACTCATTACTGATGGTGTTGGTGGTTTCATATTGCTTGTCACGCCGGCGTGAAAGCGACCTCTGGTAACTAAAAGCTGCTGCACACACTCCACAATATTTACAGCTTTAATCTCCAGGGAGGTTACAGTAAAAGTCTGTGATTTATTTGTCCCGCTCCCGCCTGCACCCACAGCTGTTCATATCGCACCCGCCCACCCCCCCACTGCAGGAACTGGTCCCGAACCCAACCGCAGTCCCGCAATTTTATTTTAGGCATAGACTATGTGACGCAGCTCACTTGCCAGCCATGGTCCCAGCAATTTTACGCCATATAGGCCATATCAAAATGCTCAAAAATAACCTAAGATATAGGTTAAAGCTGTAAGATGTGATTCTTTGGTCGACCCAACAAAATGAAGATCTATCATTGTCATTGGAAGCATATATGTTCTATGTACGCTATTTCTATGCGTCCTTTTTAGAAGTTTTGATTTTGCCTTTGATTTAGTGCACCAGCTTCAAAACAGCTGAAAATACAATATTTTGGTTATGGAAAATATACGGAAATATATTTCACAGCGGTTTAGATTGTACAATAATTCTCTACACTATACTTGCTTGTTTTGCCACATATACTGAAATTAGGCAAACTAGCAATCGGGAAATGGCGGAGCGGGTATCCCGGGGGAATGCAGACTGGCTGGAAAGGCAACAAGGTGGAAAGTCTCTTTCCCTTTACTAAATAGACAAGTAATACATGTTTCATAGGAACATTCATGATGGCTTTAATGGACTGAGGACACCGAGGTGAATTGAAATTGTATGCATACTGCATAGTTTGAAATGGTTGTGACAATGAGGCAAGAAATGCACAAATTCATAATGATATTGAATGATCATTGTGGAAAATCTGACCCACTATGTCTGACCCACTATAATCAGACCTATAACTCATTTGCACTTTGCACTCATTCATGTCCTTTGTCAGCCCGAAGTGGAGAGTGTTTGGTTTCGGATAGGTATTTGACGGGAACTCTTTGACCGCTGTTTGATTGCAAAACTATTTGAACTGCTTTGGATTTTGGGATGACTAAGAGCGGAACACAGTTTGCTTAAGTGTACAGAGTGGTGGTATCTGACACCTTGAAGCACAGTCCAGGTGCTTTCAGTGAATGTTATCATGGAGTCTCTGACTGAACCCCACGCTCACACTGACTGCTTGTCTAGATCAAACTGTGGCAAGTCTTTGTTGCTGCTCTGATGCCAGATACACTTTGCCAAGTTCAATGCAATAAATCATCCATACTGAGAAATAGCCTACCTTTCACGTCTGACCAAGAAGTTTAGTTGATTTTTCACTATTACAAAAAACAGCAATGAGTTTAATTAACTGATAGAATACTGACATGAATACTGACATGGCTAAAGGTCAATCAGATTTGTGAACATGGTCCCTAGCTGTGTGTTGCCGCTTTCCATGTTGTCTGTTGTCTGTAGCTTGTGAGGTGTGGAAACACTTTGTTGATTTTATGAATTTTGTCTTGCTGCTTTTTGTTCTATGTTGCTCTGTCTGTATGCTACGTCTTGCTTGTCCTATGTTGCTATGTCTTTATGCTATGTCTTGCTTGTCCTATGCTGCTCTGTCTTTATGCTATGTCTTGCTTGTCCTATGTTGCTATGTATTACTTGTCCTATGTTGCTATGTCTTGCTTGTTCTATGTTGCTATTGTCTATATTGTAATTGTTTTTAATAACCTGCCCAGGGACTGCGGTTGAAAATTAGCCGGGTGGCTAAAACCGGCACTTTTACTGAAACGTTGATTAATGTGCACTGTCCCTGTAAAAATAAAAAATAAACTCAGAAAATGAATAAATAAAAATAATAAACTGAAACCATTTGTCTAACATAAATTGTCCTAAATTGTTATGGGTCAAAGCTTCAGTCTTTAGTACATAGGGAAAATAATAGGTAGTCATGTATATTACAGCCTTTCATGTTTCCTAAGCTTTCCGCCTTTAAAACATGTAAGAAATTGCCATGACATCATGTAAGCTCCACCTCTCTTGTAGAAGGTTGAAGTACCATGTCAAATACCTTTTTGGAGCTGTTAGTACATGCATATGTCTTAATTCACTCAATTTCTGTTGTTTTTTCTGCCTAAGCGGCAGAGAAGAATGCCCAGACTCTGTCATGACACACCTGCAACCCAAGCTGCTCTCCAAGCACCTCTCCTGCCATTCCTGACCCCCAACGACGCTCCCTCCCACAATCTGAGAAAGAAGTTGGTTAGATACTATAATAACCCAAAACAAGCATATATAGTGTCATGCAGTCACATATAGGTATCTGTGTTGGACCTGGGCTGTGGGAAAGCTGTGAGAAAGTCACAGAGTCATTTCTAATTCCCCTTAGACAAACTGTTTTCACTGCAGTAGGCAGAATATACGACAGGTCTTGAATGTCTCATCCAAACGTGTTTTCTCTCTAGCCTGACTAAATCATATTCGAGTGGTGACTTTTGCAGGGCTACAGTAATTGCCCCTGACTGTAGTTTAAAGCTAGCTCTGACTCCAGATTTTGAGACTAGGTTTACTGCACCTGTAGTCTAGAGTCGGGAGTGTTTGCATGTAAACTGCTGGAAGTGAAGAGCTGTATACCTGTCAATGGTTAACTAATCCAATGCTGTCTGTCTCCCAAGAGGAATGAATAATTTCCTAAAGCATTACCATGACCGTGGAGAGAGATGGAGAGCACCAGCGGTTTGTGACAAATCATTTTTTACTTGCTCTAATCATTATTATTTCTCCCCTTGCTTTCTACTCAGATTTTAATGGGAAAGATGAAAACATTTGGCTTTATCTTATCTACACAATATTCAGTCATGCCATCCCAGGTAGCACATAACGTTCTGAGAACCATATGTTTATTAAAGCTCGGTGAGATCATGGTTGTCCTATGGGTATTTTGCATGCAACCTTTTCATAATGTTCTTTGGACATTCTCACCACATTTTAAGGAACATGACAAAATAACATTATTTTCTTGGTATTTCATTACTTTAACAGAATGTTTCTTATAGGTACAAACATGGTTGCATTTAATTACATGTTTGGTAATATTCTAGGAATGTTCTCTAACTGGTTTGACATGGGAATGCTCTCAAATAGTTCAGATAACGTAAAAATAAAAAAAACATTATTTTGCGTGAATTTCAGTTCTTCAGCGTAACTTTTTCTGCAGGTTTCCTCATGGTTCTAATTAAAGTAATGTTCTTTGAAAGTTATTTATGTTTTCTTGTGGTTTTTCTGGAAAGTTTTCTTAATGTTCTGATAATGTTCTAAGAATGTTATTGAAAACACATTCATTCATACATTCTGTTCTCACCGTCAGCAAAACTCTCACTCCTCTATCTTGTTAAGTGTGTTCATGTGTGTTGGCCTTGTCCACTAACATAGCATGCTAGGTCTATCCTGGTGGTGCAGTGGACTAATCCCATGGATAGAGAACAGAACATCATAGGTTTGAATCTCAATGATGCCGTGCCACAATAAAATGTAAAAAAATGTTTGTTTGCATGATTAATGGCTAAGAAAACTCATTTCCATGGGTGTTATTAGTGCTTGGAGTTCAAAAAAGTAGGGCCCTATAAAATCTGCTTTGCAGGTGGAATCACGGAACCTAGACATTAAAACGAAATTCAACAATATTAGAACATGTAGAAGAAAAGGAGGAAGGGAAGCGCTGCTAAGGTACACAATAGTAGGTTTTGGTAGACAGAATGTGCTCTTTGCGAAAAGGGGTAAATTGGTCATCAAAAAGAAAGGAGGACCAAGGCACTCTTCATGTAATTAATTAAAATGCCTTTATTTGTATGGCATGTTCAATGGAAACAAAGTTTAAAATCCTGACGTGTTTTGGCTGCGTGGCCTTTGTCAGGGAGTACTATTCAAAAATGTATTGAACTTGTTAGGAAATCAACTAAATGTGTTAATTTGCCCAAGTTAATCATAAGACATGAACAAAATGCATCAGTGATTTGTATTCTTCTGCAACGGCACAGGAATGCCCCCATCTGTGTGTGTTGTGTCTGGTGCACGCGTATGTCTAGTCTACACTCTGTGTAACCATTAGCGATAATGCTAATGATAATGGTCTGCTGGTAGATGGAAAGGCTTTCCCAAAACGCTTCTCAATGAAATGTTAACTACAAAGTAGCCTATGCCTACCTGGCAGAATAATACCATGATTATTTGTATCAATCTAGTTGCCATTTGTTTTGCAAACTCTGAAATGACACTATGGGCTATAAGCGCTACGGAAGCCCCTCTAACCAAAAAATGGTCTCTGGCTGGTGAGCACATGCATGAAAGGGTAACTACACCCAAAATTCTAAATTTCCCAGATGCCAAAAGTGGTCCCCTGATGTGGTTTAAGCATTATTGTGGACTTTTCCATTAAAAAGTGTGATATTGAGAGAAACCACCCCTTATTTTTCTCTTCAAAAAATGTAAAACTGGGAAAACAAATTGGAGAAAATGGAATCAGGGAAACATTTTACGGATTTTATAGGGGCCTAAAACAACTAAGCAGTGTTATTGTAAGTCTTATTGAAATATTCAGTGAAAGTTTTTAGTTATTCAAAAACCTACGAATAATCTCGAATTTCTGTTCTCAGAACCATAGTAAAAAAGTACGTTCCAAGAATAGGGGAAATGTTCCCTTCCGTTTTCAGAGCATTTTATCGGTCAGGAAACTTACGGCTTCGTTCCCAGAACCAATGGAAAACCAAAAACGTATGTTCCCACAATTTCCAAGGAACCAAATATGCTAGCTGGGATATTGCTGAGTATTTTGTTTGTATTTTTTATTCTGTTTCATTCTGAGATCTACCTATATCAAACGTAGAGACAGCCAACCAAGCTGTGGTGCGAGTCTAATATCACATAGATCTAATCACACTCTTCACCCATAGTTCAGGTCCTGCTCCCTTCTGTTTTTCCCCAGAGGAGACTACCCTCTCTACTAAACACTGGAATCAAAGGCAAGCAGGTTGAGAAGCAGGCTTTGAACACAACACATGTCTGTGCCAGTCCCCCAAAAGTAGAATACATCAGGTAAATAGGTTAAAAAAATATATTGTATGTCATATGTAGTGGCTGCAGGAAGCAAGCTATCCATTTCTTTCTAGTATTAAAAAATATATATATGGATATATTTTTTTATTTTCACAAGTAGTTTTAATCCTCTTCAATTCCTATTTGTTAGAGGTGAGATAGGCCTGACTCTTTCAGAGCACATTCGTTGTTTTTACTTTATTTCTGTTTATAATCTTGCATGCCTTGTTATGAATTGAATTAATGTTCATCTTTACATTCTGAATAAACACTTGCACATAAATCTGAACAAGAATCCAACATATTAGCTACTAGTTAACTCTGGGCAAAAAATAGTATATGGGAAAGGGAGTGAACGTTATTTATAATTAAGGGTTACATGGAGAAAATCAGACCTCTCTGAAATGAAAATGGATGGCCTTCCCTTCAGCAAAATATATATTACCTAAACCCTCCCTGAACGCTTGAAACAAGTGACCCTCGCTCTCGAATGGCATAGCGGTCTAAGACACTGCATCTCAGTGCTAGAGGCGTCACTACAGAAACCCTGGTTTGAATCCAAGCTGTATCACAACCGGCCGTGATCGGGCGGAGCACAATTGGCCCGTTGTCATCCGGTTTGGACGGTGTAGGCCGTCATTGTAAATAAGAATTGGTTCTTACCTGACTTGCCTCGTGAAATGAAAGTTAAATATAAAAAAATGTAAATACCCAAAATGATCATGAAAACATAAAGTGGATATCAGAGAACATGCCTACAATTTACCCTCACTTCATGGACAGACCACAGGCTTAGATATGCAGTTTAAGAAACTGTTCTTCATTCTGCAATTATTACATGGCAACACAGGAATTTTGATAGTGTACAGGGCTGCATGCCAGAACGTTGTGGGTTTGCAGACCACTGTGGACAAGGGTAGGGGTGGAAAGATCTCCTTTATAGTAAAAGCATTGCATGAGTCTATCATCGTATTTGCAGGTCAGAGAAAAGATTGCCTTTGATTTTTAAAATCCTGCAATTCTATGTCATTTTACATACTAACAGAAGCTTTTAAAATATCACACAAATGACAGAAATTACAATCTGGTCCTCATACCGTCAAGGCCACCTAATCATCCCCAGCTTCCAATTGTTTAATTCATCCCCCCTCCTCTCCCCTGTAACTATTCCCCAGGTCGTTGCTGTAAATGGGAATGTGTTCTCAATCAACTTACCTGCTACAATAAATGTAATTAAAAATATATATATAATTTACACTATCCCGGCAGCTATCTTAGAAATATAACTTCGCTCTGTGCTTTTCCGAGCATGCACTTCGTAGCCTATAGGCTATTGATAATTTGATTGAGACCACACTAAATAGCCTATAGGTGCACTTGATATTGTGCACCCTGCAGGGAATCAGAGATGAGGGGTGGCATCGAGCACACATCGATATATAGCCTAATAAGCATCTAATTCTAAAACACTGAGAAATATAGACATTTAATCAATTACAAATGACATGACCCTCCCCTGGACTAGATTTAAACAATACTTAACCCTCCCCTTCACTGAAATTGAAGATGCATGACCCTCCCCCATTTTCCTCAAGGTACCCACACTGTACATTTCAATCCATCCCAAACAATCCTTAACAATGAATCATCGCCACAGTCCCATCTCTCCTAAACCAGCAGATGGCCCTATATACTCACCAATGAACAGGTAAAGGCAGCAATATAAAACATGTAGCATGTTACAGCACTACAGAATGTGGCATTCACTTCTCACATTATTATTTTATGTCGCTACTTTAACATGAAATCAGTCTGGCGGTGTATTTATAATCAAACTATTATATCTGTCTATTATCTAATCTAGTGGTTTTAGAGTCATGGTTTTTCCCAAATACCAACACAGAGATAGTTGACAATCTCTTGACCCTTCTTACTTTCAGATCGGTTGTGAATTCTGATTTGTAATTACATTTCATTTACAATTGTTCTGCAGACAAATCAAGCAAACGTGTGTGACTCACGGCAGCCTACATAATGGACAGGCCTTGACAGGATCAGTCTTCCACCAACCTCAGTTTTACACTGTTAAACGCCGTATGTCAGATCTGTTGAAACCACCGAATATGATCATTTTCGATAATGTATTATGTTCTATACTCAACATTGCAGATATTAAGGACATCAAGAATAATGCATGCAACTTGATTGTAGGATTATGGTAGCTGCATTCTACGTTCAGTCTATTGCATTGCCCAGCTTCTTTTGGTTATGAAATTATAAATAAAAACAGTTGAAAATAAATATTTGGAAAGGGTTTAAGACAAATATAATTGTGCAGTATTTTATAAATGCCATTGTATTTCAGGTGAAATAAAGGCAAGTTGTTGTAGTTCTTATTTTGAAATTCCAATCTTCTCAGAAACCAGAGAGGGGAAATCAGAACAACATACTCCTTGTCCGTAGAAGCATTATTTGCTAATAACAATAAATATGCCGTAAGTTAACGATATCTAAAGACGTACTCTGTCTTATACGCAAAACAGTAAAAAAATGACTCAAAAGCATCAATGCTCACAGGGGAGCCCTTATTTGCAGCTAAATATACTTCAGAGAGTTGAGGGTTGTCGAGGGGAAAATAATAGCAGTGGTGCAAATCAATGGTCGAATGTCACACATAGCAGCTCACTCTCCCGGCTCAGCTAGACTGATATGACATAAATGGATAACTAGGCATCATTACATGACAGATTGTTTGCTTAGCTAAATTGATTTTTCGGCTCCTCTTGTGTGGTGTATCGAGCTCCAGTGCTCTTCTGCACATTTTGTGCCTGCTGTTTTGAAAATCCCTGACACTGTATCTGTGTGTCCGTGTGTGTGTGTGTCCATGCATGTGTGTGTGCATACTTGATTGTAGAAAAACATTTTCATTTATTCCCACACTCACACACACACACAAACACATACACATGGCTACAAGTGACATCATTTTCCACAGTGCTCTGGTTTGTAAGTGTTGTCGGAGGTGGGTAGAAGATCACAAGTTTCATACAGGTGTACAGTAACAATTGGCCGTGTGGATTGATGTTGCCAACAGATGGCTTGTGGTTAGGGACCTGCGTGACTACGGCAGCAAGCCCAGGAAAGGCATGACTATGGCAGCTGTGTGTATGGAAATTATTTTCTTGTTTGTTTGCTTTTTGGCTGCTAGAGAACTACCACGCTCTTAAGGACCCTAATCCCTCTGGAGTGCAAGCGGAAATTCTGATGGGTTCAACAGAACCTTCAACAAAGTCTCCTGCTAAAACTCAATTAATTTCAGGGATGATAGAATGATGTTGTTTTCAGTCAGCTTAGCACTGAAGGAAGGACACCTGATATCAAAATAATCTTGAACTTGTTACCCTCAGCTCAGGTAAATATTGGTTTATGGGTGCTCAAAAGCTTTCTCCTGTTTCATCCATTGTGTCAACAACTGGCACAAAAAAACCTCTAAGTTTGCCTTGGCTCTCTTTTGGAAAAAAATATAATGTGGTTTGAGCTTGTCATCTTTAGGGTTTAACAGTTCATCAATCCAGTGATGTTCACAGACAATTTTTCAGCGGCTGTGTAGGGCTTCCTCTTGGCTTAGCTTAGCTTAGTTTATCCGGCCTCCCCAGTGTTACTGTGTGGCTGTTGTGTTGTTTAGCAGCCGGATGGCCTCTACACATACAGGGTGTCAAAAAATGAATGAGCTCTCAACTCTGGAGGAGAGTGAGCTGCAACAACAGCGAGGCTCTGAAACAAAAGCCTGCGCACACGTGAGAAATCTGAAATGTCAGGAAAGATACACTTTTTGTCAAACAAGATTGATAAATCATCTGTGTATGATGATGAGAACAATAGTGTTGTGTCGTTTGGCCCATCACAGCCTGTTGTGATGTGGTTAGAAGTTCACTATAAACAAAGTATACATTTTCCTGAGTCATTTACATGTTGTTATCCATAAAATATTTCAAAAAGCTTTAGCCATGGCTAGGGCATTGTGTTTTGCATTATAGCACTGTGCTTTTACTGTGATTTCCAGAATTATCCGACTAGTGTCGCTGCAGGTAGAAAATCCTAGGAAATTTTCTAGATTTGACACAAGGTGTCTCCAATCAATCAATCATTCAATCAATCATTCAATCAATCATTCAATCAATCAATGTCTGGTTGTGCGCACATGTTTTGTCAAAGGGATCACTTGAGTCAAGGAGAGGCGTAGCTCTCTGAATCTTGATTGCACAACGCCTATTATTTGGCCAAGAATATTATTATAGATCAGAGATTCTACACTTCACTTTGCTCAAGCTAATCCTCTCCAAGTCAATCAATTGTCATCAGAAGTTGCAAAAATGGGTAAATATGGGTTTGTACAAGCGGGGAGTCAATGAAACCAACCATGGAAGTATATACAGGTATATAAAACAAAAGAATAGGAAATTCAAGATTAGAATATTGCTTGAAAAAAAAAGTGTTAATACTAGAAAAAATACTGTCAATGTCTATTAGTAAAATAATACTAATATACATAGTAATCATCAAAACAACAATACAAAAGAAATACCCATGTGCACATTTGTATCACTGATATCTTTGTTTTACTTTACTGAGGCGTTCTCTAAGTCTGGTCCTAATTATGAATATTTTTTGGCAGTTATCTGTAGTATTCATCTTTTTCAACGAGCTGTGAGCCGTCCTCATGGGCCACTACATTTTTTTGCCCAAATATCTGCGTCTGCAGCGGATGCTCCTGGACACCACCCAAGGCTGGTCTCTTTCTGTTTCAGGCTGTGCCCATGGAGTGTGACCCTGCAGAGGCCTGTGCATTAATCATGACGTGGAGGGAGGGCCCCAGACAAGCCTGGGACATTCCTGGGACAGCTTGCTGCTGGGCAGGTGAAGCAACCAGCCACGCCGACACTGCTGGGAGGGCAAAGTAGGGGCCAGGAAGGGTTGCTAAGGGGCTGTTCCCCACTGTGAGTTTACCAACTGAACTCCTGACAAGTAAATAGGTTGAGTAATTAGATATTATAATTAAAGATTAATGGTGTCAAAGGAATTGTCCTCTCAACGTGTGTTTAGGCTAGCTCCTCTGAAGTTGCCCAGCCATAGTGATGCATTCAGTCTCAGTCCCAGTTTGCATTGTAAATATGACGGTGTTGATGTCTATGTGGATAAATTCACAGACCAACAGTCCACTCCTTCATGAGCTCTTGGATGGTTTTCAACATGTAAAACCTAGCAACAGGATTTCTTAGACCTCTTAGAGACCAAGTGGTGTGCTGGCACACAAACCAATGACATATGGATCTTTGTTGTGCTTCTTCTTAGTGTATTTTGTCAGCTGGCTGTTTAACTGACTGTCAGGTTTGCAGACTGAATTTGTATTCTAACCTGACTGGATTGATATTCTTATTGGAGCATTATTATTATTATTATTATTAACAGCAAAGTTTTCATGGTTTTGTACTTTTGGATTAGATTTTTTGTTGCTTTTCAAATAGTTTGTGTTTTGATTTACAAAATGTTTAATTAACTACGATCAGGTCTTGTTGTGTACACAACAGTCATAATATTGTTGCCAACCATGGCTGTAGCTACATACTGTATGAGGACACAGGTCTAGACCTCTGTCATTTAAAAAAATATATATATATATAAAAAAATAATAGTAATTTACGAATTCAATCTGGGTCTCAACTGACTGTTTAGGGTTAGAAGAGTGGAAAACATGAGGTGCAATTTCAAAACTTGGTTATGCAACAGTAGTTTTTCTCTTGTTTTATGTCAGTCACTGACAGTCACTCAATAAGCCCATGTCAGTTATTTTTTTTAGAGTGTTAAATGAGTCTAGTTAGTCTATCCAGCTATCTAAACTTGTAGTAATCAAGGCTGATTTACTGACCGGCCACACAGGGCCTGTGCCCAGGGGCCTGGACCTCCAGAGGGCCCCCATGGATTTTGTTATTGACTCTCACTAAGATATCTTATTAATATGGAAAAATGTGTAGAATTGCAGGAAATGTGCTTTTAAAACTGTAAATGTGTCTTTCCACCCCATGGCAAAATGTGTAGATTTGCAGGAAATTAGCTTTTAAAACTGTCAAAATTTCTCCCCACCTCATTGCAAAATGAGTAGAATTTTAGGAAATCTGCTATAAAACTGCAGCAAAAAAAGTTATGTAAAGTAAGTGTTTTTGTTTACTTTTGTATTAAATGTTTTACCCACGCTAACACACTGTTATATTAAAAGTACTGCACAATTCATGTAGCCTACAGTTGGCCAGCTATTAGCTTAACCACCAATCAAGCAACGTTATGGACTAAATGTTCAAATCCTGTTGCTGCGGGATTATTTTGCTGTGACAGTATACAGTAGGTCAAACTAAGATGCTACATCTGTATGTTGTCGATCTATACAGTTCAGTGAAGAGGAGCGAGAGTTGGTTGTAGTTGACCTGTGGTTGGATGGATGCAGCGTAAAGCAATGGCCTTAACTTGTGTTGTGCTGCATTCCTTCTTAATTGATGATGACAGTTGCAATTACAAGCGACAGTCAGTCTAAGTGAAGCAGACACTCAATTTTGTGGACACCTATTCCAGAACTCTGGGCTGACCTACATGACCTTTTGGATGGCTGCCATGTTTGATGGCAACCAGTACTTCAAAACATTGTGCCTAGGTTATTTTGAGCTTTCTGTCTTAGTAAGTCACGGTAGAAATGACAAATAAACATGCTCATTGTTAAATCCCCTATTTTCCCTTCCCAACTCCTGTCTGGTGACATTGTTGTCAAGATGGACCTCTCTAGAGCTCTTACACAAGTCTTGGATTGCTGCTGCCATGAAAAGCATTAGCCAACTAAACTGTTTAAGATTGCAGTGTGTAATTGTCCTAAAAGACAGCACACTTTCAATGTAATGTGTGTAACTTGAATTTTTAGCTAACCTGCCTAATAGATATGTGTGACAATGATAACGTCATCCGAGCCAACGGCACTGTTTCAACTATGCAACTGTTGGAACGAACAAAAGCTTTGGTGAAATCCACAGCCAGCTAAATCAATAAACATAGATTTTCGATTTTCATTCTGTCTCTGAATTTTTGTATTGTGTCGAGATTTGAAACATTGTCCAATATTTTAACTAAACAACTGAGGCCAGAAATTAGCACATGATTGGACTACCCTACACATGAAAATACTTTCGTTACTCTACTCTTAGTTCACTGAACTGTAATATAACCTATTCTAAATGCAAGTTGACATAGCAGCCTGTCAAACAATCCCCCTGCTTGATTAGAACATTTTACATGGTTAAAACTCTGAAATAATAAATTAATATGGATAAATTGCTCTATTACTTTCTGACTACTTTGAAATAGAAGCACTCATATGTTTAAATTGCTCACACAATAATATGGTATAAAATATTGAGATGATGATCATCATAATCATTATGCTAGTTCAAAGTAGCCTTTACTTGAATTACTAAAAGCAGTACATTAATGTAATGGAATATGGGAGCAATATGCCATGGAGCAGATTAGAACTCCCCTCATTTCCTACAGATTACTAGTTTCTCAAAGATGTAATTGTAATACATTTTTATGTAGTTATACTAGGTGATTTGATGTGACAAAATTAGAATAATTGTTGTGTGTAGTGTTTGTCAAAATGCAAAATCATACTCATCTTCAGAATCAAGCATGAATAGCATTCTGTTCTTTACACTTTCCATTCATAGATATTTGGTTGCTTTTGGACCTTATCTACTTATTCATTGCTGTAATTGTATCAAGTGTCTAAACCACTCAACGCTTACGCTTGGTCACATATACCTCCTAATTTGCTATTGTTGGGGATACAATAGTTTCCTATAGTTTGCTGATCAGTTGACGTAATAACCTTCATTTGCACAATGAGGAGCCGAGTAAAGGCCTGTGTTTTGAAGTTTGTGTCAATAAAGGTCAGACTTAGGTCATTCTTTTCGATGCCTGTTTGGGGTAGGATGCTGTAACCCCCAACTCGTAAATAGAGAACACTGTTTGAACAGAATCTGGAGGCCAGGGGAGTGCCCCCCCCCCACACACACACACACAGCCATCACTAAAGCAATACTCTCAGCTGAGTCAGTCAGTCACCACAAGACAGTTTATGCCATCTTTAGAGTCTCTGCCACTTGCCACTCATGAAGACGTCCAAACAGCACAGCTTTGAACAAGTTGTCAACATGTACACAGAGTTGTGCCATTATTAGTGTTAATCATGTTGACAAGTTGACAGGCTGTCACCGATTTCTCCATTTCCCATGTTGATTTCTAGAATCCTTAACCCCCTCCCCCCTTCCCCCTGCTCATGCAGCAGCGTCTATTGTCTGTGTTAAGTTTTTGAAATGCCGCCTGGATGACTGCTTGTATTGAGAGATGAAAGAGGAGGGATTGAGCTGCCTCGCCCTCTGCTTGTTCTGAAACATGGAATAGTCAGCGTTTGCTCACCTGGACATACAGTGGGTTCCCAGGCATTAGCAAACAAAGCGGGACTCTGCGAGCAGAGCAGACATGCGTAACAGCTGTCCATCGCAGGCAGTGCTGAGAAACCCTTTCCCTGCGTCCCTGTTCCGGTCCAGAGAGGACTCCTGCCTGCCTCACTGTTGTCTACAGTGCTGTTCACCGCTATAATCGTTTAAAAATATTTTTAAAGACGCTTCTGACTTCATGTGCTTCTGCTGCAGGAGGGGGGCGTTGCCTAGGCAACCAAAGACTTGTTTGCTACAACACCTTGTTTGTTTCAGCAAGGAGCAACCAACTTTCATCACTTTGTTACTGCGGAAACTGACTCAACAGCATGAATGGCCCGCCGTCTAGTCTTCAGTCAGCTGTTCGTTCCACAACATACAAATATATAGTTTGGAATCAGTTAAGATGGTTATTTGAATTTCATGACGGTTTTCATCCATAATCATTGATTACAGGATTATACTGTAATTGTGCCTGCCCCAAATGAGATGCAAAATAGAGCTTCCTTTTTACTATGAATTGCTAAAAGTGATGAGTGTATAGTACACACAAATAGCAATAAACCTAGCTATGAAGGCTAGAGTGGAGCTTATAGAGGTCAGAGAGAGTAGCTTCCTTTCTTTAGTCTCCTCATACAGGGAATGGGGAAAAACAACCTTGTGAATAAAGTCATTTATTTGGAGTATGATCAGCAACAGCACCATTGTCTTGATGCTGTCTTCATATTTTTGAGATTAACAGTGATATCGCTCATAGACGTGTCACCTAACTGAAATAATAGCACTTGCCAAAGATTGTAATTGGTTGAGTGATGAACCATTAGTGATTAAAGGGTCTTAATGGCAGTTTAACCACCCTAATGGAATAATTTAACCAGCCAGGAAATTGGAAGGAAAAGCTTGAAAGATGTTACTTAATGTTGTAGATGTTTAAGACCAATATATATATATATATATTATTGTGATTGTATTGTCAATATGATTCATGTAGCATTGAATTATGGAAATGTTGTATTCATCAAACTGTAACAATGTTGTAATTGATACTGTTGCGTAATAAAGCATTTGCATATTACACATCAGCCTTTGCATACAGTACCTCCCAGTTGACTGTGTTGTGTGCTTATGTGAATAGTGTGTGCTAATGTCCTGAATAAAGCAGAGACTCCACACACCCAACGGGCTTTATAGGGATCTGTGATTGCCTTTAGGCTCCCTTGGTTACGTTTTTAATGCTGGTCAATAAAGCATGCTCCTGGGAGAAGTGTGAAGTAGTAACTGCGTCTCTTAATTGGGTGTGAAGTGAAATATGGGCCCTAACAAGGTTATTCACATGGTCATCCACAAATCACCCCTCCAAGGCCCGGGTTAAGACTCAGCACCACTCGTAAAGGCCAATCACGTGAGGAATTAGTAGTTCAAGGTAGCTCTTAACAGCTGGGAAGAAAAGCAGGGGACTTGTGAAAGGGGAACACCCAGTGGGGAGGGGGTTTATTATTTTTAAGCTGATCTAAACACCTGTGCCACCCCCACTCCTTCGTTACCTCCCCCTTACTCCCCATCCGTTCCCACCTCCAATAGACACCTTTACTAAGCGCAATAATTTGTCGCCAAACTTTTTAATGAATTGGCACAGATCAGTGAGTAAACGTATTAGTAGCTGGTTTGATATTGGTGACATCATGTGAATGGTGTGTGTGTCTAATACTCTTCCCCTCCCTCCCTCCCTCCCTCTCATTTTGAACCTTTAATCCCTGATTGGAATGGCAGGAGGGGTTGGTTGGGCTAGACTGGGCCTTGTTTTCAATGCCACGCATATAGTAGAGAGAAGCAATGTGCAGTTACATCACAGATGAGCTTTAAAGGACAAGTTCACTTTTCTTTTTACCAAATCTGTATTTTGGATATAAATGGCATGTTATAGACGTGTCCAGACACTTTTTTTGGGGGGGGGCGATTTCACTTGTATTGGTTTTATGAAACTTACCCCACTAACAATTAGACTTCCTCATGTTCTGCAGTTAAAGAGGCACATATAAGACATGAACAAAGGCCCCCAAAATACCCAAGTACGTTGTTTTAGAAACAGCAACGCTCTCCGTATAGTGACGCAGGTCTTTACTTTTGTACACATGAAACTACGTCATCCGAATAGGTGTATGAAGTTCGAATCCTTGAAGTTAAGAAACTCCCAAACCGAAAAACAATGTTTTTTTAGTTTTTTACCCCACACAAAATGTTGAGTCACAGTGCAGATATCACAAAGCATATTATTTTCCAAGTTATAGCCTAACTAGATGGTAGGCTATAAACGTCTGGGGAAAGTTGTGTAATTTAAATAAATCCAGAGAGGAAGAGGTGAACTTTAGGCTACTTTGGTGAATTTGCGAGGCACGTAAGACAAGATTTTTTGAGATAAAGATTACCAAGACCTTTTTTCTGCTTGCCCCCTCCTCTCTTTCCCAAGCAGCTGGCTCGCATGTGCTTGCTCTTCGCTCCATCAACGTGAGCAAGAAAAATGAGTTGATCATGGACTACAGGAAACTGAAGGCAGAGCATGCCCCCATTCACATCAACAGGGCTGTAGTGGAAAGGGTTGAGAACTTCAAGTTTCTCAGTGTCCACATCACTAAGGACATATCATGGTCCAGACACACCAATACAGTCATGAGGAGGGCAAGACAACGCCTCTTCCACCTTGGGAGGCTAAAAATATTTGGTATGTACCCTCAGATCTTCAAAAAGGTATACATCTCCCCCATTGAGAGCATCTTGATTGGCTGCATCACTGCTTGGTATGGCAACCGCAAGGCGCTTCTGACGGTAGTGCGTACAGCCCAGTACATCACTTGGGCCGAGCTCATTGCCAGCCAGAACCAATACCGGGTGGTGTCAGAGGAAGGCCATAAAAATGTTCAAAGACTCCAGCCACCCAAGTCATAGACTGTTCTCTCTGCTACCTCACGACAAGTGGTACCGCAGTGACAGGTCTGGGACCCAAAGGCTCCTGAACAGCTTCTACCCCAAGCCATTAAAATGTTCATCAAATGGCTACCCAGACTACTTACATTCACCCCTGGTTATTACCTATCCTGATTGCCAAGTCACTTTCCCCCCTACCTATATATACAGTTGAAGTCGGAAGTCTACATACACCTTAGCCAAATACATTAAACTCAGTTTTTCACAATTCCTGACATTTAATCAGAGTAAAAATTCCCTGTCTTAAGTCAGTTAGGATCACCAATTTATTTTAAGAATGTGAAATGTCAGAATAATAGTAGAAAAAATGATTTATTTCACATTCCCAGTGGGTCAGAAGTTTACATACAATAAATTCGTATTTGGTAGCATTGCCTTTAAATTGTTTAACTTGGGTCAAAGACTTCAGGAAGCCTTCCACAAGCTTCCCTCAATAAGTTGGGTGAATTTTGGCCCATTCCTCCTGACAGAGCTGGTGTAACTGAGTCAGGTTTGTAGGCCTTCTTGCTCGCACAAGCTTTTTCATTTCTGCCCATAAATGTTCTATTGGATTGAGGTCAGGGCTATGTAATGGCCACTCCAATACCTTGACTTTGTTGTCCTTAAGCCATTTTGCTACAACTTTGGAAGTATGCTTGGGGTCAATGTCCATTTGGAAGATCCATTTGCGACCAAGCTTTAACTTCCTGACTGATGTTTGGAGATGTTTCTTCAATATATCTACGTAATTTTCCTACCTCATGATGCCATCTATTTTGTGAAGTGCTCCAGTCCTTCCGGCAGCAAAGCACCCCCACAACATGATGCTGCCACACCCATGCTTCATGGTTGGGATGGTGTTCTTCGGCTTGCAAGACTCCCCCTTTTTCCTCCAAACATAACGATGCTCATTATGGCCAAAAAGTTATATTTTTGTTTCATCAGACCAGAGGACATTTCTCCAAAAAGTACCATCTTTGTCCCCATGTGTAGTTGCAAACCATAGTCTGTTTTTTTATGGCGGTTTAGGAGCAGTGGCTTCTCCCTTGCTGAGTGGCCTTTCAGGTTATGTCGTTATAGGACTCGTTTTACTGTGGAAATAGATACTTTTGTACCTGTTTCCTCCAGCATCTTCACAGGGTCCTTTGCTGTTGTTCTGGGATTGATTTGCACTTTTCGCATCAAAGTACGTTCATCTCTAGGAGACAGAACACGTCTCCTTCCTGAGCGGTATGACGGCTGTGTGGTCCCATGGTGTTTATACTTGCGTACTATTGTTTGGTTTGTACAGATGACCATGGTACCTTCAGGCATTTGTAAATTGCTCCCAAGGATGAACCAGACTTCCGGAGGTCTTTGCTGATTTCTTTGGATTTTCCCATGATGTCAAGCAAAGAGACACTGAGTTTGAAGGTAGAACTTGAAATACATCCACGGGTACACCTCCAATTGACTCAAATTATGTCAATTGGCCTATCAGAAGCTTCTAAAGGCATGACATAATTGTCAAGCTGTTTAAAGGCACAGTCAACTTAGTGTATGTAAACTTCTGACACACTGGAATTGTGATAAGTGAAATAATCTGTCTGTAAAAAAATTGTTGGAAAAATGACTTGTGTCATGCACAAAGTAGATGTCCTAATCGACTTGCCAAAACTATAGTTTGTTAACAAGAAATTTGTGGAGTGGTTGAAAAACAAGTTTTAATGACTCCAACCTAAGTGTATGTAAACTTCCGACTTCAACTGTACATATTACCTCAATTACCTCATACCCCTGCACATTGACTCAGTACCGGTACTCATTGTATATTCATGGATTGCATGTTTCATGGACTGATGCCCAACTGAACATTCTACTCAATGCATTGTCAATGAGCACTGATGAAGATTTAATCTAAAGTGCATTACAGTGGCTTGTAAATACAATGACATTCAAAAGGAGGCAAATAATTATCAGGAAAACCTTTTGTCATCATTTTGATATCACCACATTGACTTCAGATGCAGTATAAAGTTAGCTAGCTAGCTAAGATTGAAGTGAGGCCACCAGATTTTAGCTGAGTAACTTTGGCATTGCTAGCTTTTTTTGACAAACTTTGCAAGCTAATGACAACATTGCCATGTCTAGAGTAAATTTGACAACATGATATTGCTAGAAAAGTTGTTTCCTACTAAATATTTGACTACTTTAGCTATGTCATCGTATTTCCAGGCACAATAGTGTAATTTAGATAAAACAGTAGTTAACCTCCGTCCAGAATGACTAGGCTTATCACCACTTTGAGGCACAACTAGGGCGTCACCGATTAAAGGGCGGCTTGAGAACGTTCATAACAATGGCATGACGCGATCGAGTGTTGGAGCTGAAACCTATGAATAGCCTAATTTATTGTTATTTTATTGTGTTACTATTTTATTTTTTTATACATTTAGCACACAAAAAATGAAAGTACTTTTTAACTCTGCATTGTTGAGAAAGGGCTTTAAAGTAAGCATTTTACAGTGAAGTCTACTCCTCCTTGAGGAATCGATTCTTGACACTCATAATTGAGAATTTCAATAAGCATTTCTCTATGGCTGGCCATGCTTTCCACTTGGCTACCCCTACCCCAGTCAACTGCCCGGCACCCTCCACAGCAACCCGCCAAAGCCCCCACCATTTCTCCTTTACCCAAATCCAGATAGCTGATGTTCTGAAAGAGCTGCAAAATCTGGACCCCTACAAATCAGCCGGGCTAGACATTCTGGACCCTCTTTTTCTAAAATGATCAGCCGAAATTGTTGCAAGCCCTATTACTAGTCTGTTCAACCTCTCTTTCGTATCATCTGAGATTCCCAAAAATTGGAAAGCTGCCGCGGTCATCCCCCCCTTCAAAGGGAGTGACACTCTAGACCAAAACTGTTTTCTTTTGTTCTACTGTATTATTGATTGTATGTTTGGTTTATTCCATGTGTAACTCTGTGTTGTTGTAAGTGTCGAATTGCTACGCTTTATCTTGGCCAGGTCGTAGTTGCAAATGAGAACTTGTTCTCAACTAGCCTACCTGGTTAAATAAAGGTGAAATAAATCAAATAAAATACAAATACATGGGAGTTGATGTGCAAGGAGTCAAGGACTCAATTATTTTGGAGTTCTTCACCTCTACGTTATCTTTGTTAACAGTAGGAAAAATTGCAGAGAAAGACGAGCGAAAGCAGCAAAGTTCTGTATGGCAATACTTTGAGAAGTTAAATGAGAAGGAAATGCAAAGTTTGCGAGGTGGAATTGGGTACAGTAATGGTAGTACAGGTACAATGCTTTACCATCTGAAAGAAATGCACCATGAGACACAAACCGTTGCTGGCAGCTGCATTGTGAATTAATGTGGAATTTTATGGATTTTTATTATTATGATTTTTATTAAATGAAAAAATATAACTGTCCGTTTGTCACATCCCTAATTACGAACTTAATAGGTTGGACTCGAGCCATACTTTCCCATGTTCGTGGGAAACGTTTCCCATGTTCATGTGTGGGCTACACAGAGAAGTATCGCTAAAGTCCAACAAAATGGAATATATGAGGTGGATAAAGTTCGGAAAGACACAATTTAAAGTTTTAAACATCTAAAGAGCTCCATTACTATACTGAGAGCATTGCTGTTTCTAAAACGACACGTTTGGGTGTTTTTTGGAAACTTTGTTCATGTTTTATCTGTGCCCCTGCAACCGCAGAACAAGCATGAGAAAGTCTAAGTTTCACAAAACCAAGTGAAATCGCAAAAGAAGTGTCTTGACACTTCTATAACATGCCATTTACATTGAAAATACAGATTTGATAAAACAAATAAGGGAACTTGTCCTTTAAAAACAAAATCTGTTTTAAATTGTTGACAATTCAATTGTACAACTATTGTATTTTACCTTGTTGGTTATGAATTGGCCAGACTCTGGCTGTCTCTTTATCTTTTCTTATTTTACTGTAGCCACTGCCTCATTGCTATGCACTGCACGCACAGCCAAGCGTATGTTGATCCACAGGACTTGGGAGACAGAAAGCAGGGGGAGTAGGTGGGACTTTACAATTCATTCCAGCTTCTCATTTACATTGTCACTGTCAAAGGAAAGCCTGGCTACTGTATGTTTGTCGCTAAATCTGGTCACTCTAGATATGGACCATAGTCCTGCTACCAGTGGTGTCAGTGAGGGGGGCACAGTCCCAGGGGGCAGGGGGTTCCACCATATTAGGTTGAGAGACACTTTACAGACTTAAAGGGGGCCTGAACTGACTGATTTAGCCTAATTTTTAATACTCTTTATTAGAAAATGCGACTGAGAATGAGATGTGGGTCTTGGAGGCGTGCTTACAGTAGATGTGGGTATCTCTTGTGTGTATTCACATTTGGGAAGCATTTGTGCATTCACACTGCCAAAACAGTACACAGTTACAGTTACTCACCCTTCTAATAACTTGAACTGGTCTAACCAGGTCTTGTATCTGGAAGTAGTATAGGCTAGCTAGCTAGATAGCCAACTTATTTTGCCAATTAGTTTCAGCAGGCCGGTGTGTGCAAAATGAGTTTGACGTTGGATAGCCTATCTCTGTGGGGCTATTTGTCAATAAATTACACAATATAAATGGGACAATATTTTCATGTTGCATAATTTAAAGGCTTTGTTTATGAATTTCTACAAGTTATAGTGGTTTGAGGTTGGTTGGTCTTTAGAGCTATTGACATTTGTAAATATTGTTCCATGTACAGTACTTTGTAATTTATTGAATGTCCTTAACTAGAACAATAGGGATATCCAAAGTGAAACCAAATTTACCACAGTCTGTGTATGTTCTGCCACATGTGTTTAGTGGGCATTACGACCGGGTCGTGCTTTCAGCTGTGGGAATGTGGGCAGGATTTAAATAAACACAACCCAAGGAAAGCTGTTACATACTAGATTCCTTAAATCTCGCAAATCTCAGTTTTGGACTGACTTTATGGCCAAAATGATCCTATTTACATGTCATAGTCAATTTTGACACTAGAATAAATGTTTCTGACTCATATTGATGCCACAGGCCATTTTCAAGAGGAGAATTTGTTGTTTTGGTTCATTTGCTCTTTACACTCATCTCTTGAAAATAATCATGGAAAAACAAACATTTTGAAGACAGTTTTACCACAGTTTCGCTACCAAAATGCCCACCATAACCAGAGCACTTTCTTATGGAGCCTCCACTCCAACCCCCCAACCACTTACACTGCCAGCCTCATTCAGGCCGTATCTCTCAGACCTCTTTCTTTCCTCCTGCTGGAAGACTATTGAGGAGGACTATGTGTATTAAAAAAAGAGAACGTTCTTGTTTCAGATGGCGGTGAAGGTGAAAATGGTCTGTTAACAAGCAGGTGCATGGGCCCTAAGCAGCTGTTTTTGGTACTCAAGATGAGGCAGCCTGGCTCCCTCAAGCACTCCATGTAATCCTCTCATGCAATTCACACTGTAATTGCTGAGATACAAGCTGCCAGGGCCTCATTTCTCCCCCTCCAATGGCAGTGTCCTCAGCAAACACGGACCTCTGCATTAATTAGTTGCATGAAGCCAGACAGGACTGCATCAGCAAGGCTATTGTTCCATCCTTCGTGTGAGTGTGTGTGTGCGAGAAAGAGAGAGAGGGGGAAAGAGAGAGAGAGAGTGGGGGTAGAGAGAGATGGTGTGTGTGTGTGTGTGTTTTTCTTGTCCAAGGACATTTGTTGGTTCAATTTGAATCTTGCACTATTCTATGAGTTCCTTTCTTGCGGTAGTGGCTTGGTCATCAACTTGAGCTGAAGTCTGACGAATAGGCTACCGGCAATGAGGGTTTTTGTCTACCATGGAGCTCTTCCCTTCAAGGCCTCGCCTGATGATTAAATGAGGGGGTTGAGCTGCGTCCGCCTCTCGCCTCTATCTCATCGTTTCATCAGCTACACAGAGTTGATTTTATACAGCTATACAGGGAAAATACAGTTTTATTCTGTCTATAAACTAAGCATTTCCTTTAAAAGTGTTCTGTAAGTTTGTAGTTGTAGTCTATTTTAAATTGTCTCGATGTTTCATTAAAAAATGTGCTGTATACAGTATGTAATATGTGCTTAAGGAAATTCTATTCATGTGTAAATAGAGGTAGAACACGTTTTTGAATTCAGCAGTTTTTTTCTTTGAGGAGAGTTGGCCTGTTGTGGCATTTCCTAATAATTAATGCTTCTGCAGTAAGACTTCCAGGGAACAGCTGTGTTGTGCGATGGATTGCATGCTTCTCTCTGAGTTGTCTGCAACCATTTCAGTTTATTTATCCCAGAAGCTGAATGGACCAATCAAAAGAACCCTCTGTGTGTCGTGTGGCGTGGGTTAAGTTGTTTTCCAGTGCTGTGAATACTTTCGGGGGATTTAGCTCCCCCCTGAAACTGAAGGAATGCGCTTGCTCGCTAAGGGGGCTGCGGTGGATTTAAGCTGCTGTCCCCAGCGCTAAAGCAAATTCTTGTGCCCCTTGTGAGCCCCCACCTCCCCACCCCAGGGATGACACAGCTCATTGATGCATCTCTCTCATTAGCATTTTACCAGCTCGCCTCACTAATTTCACAAGCAATCTGTCATGAGAAAAACGGAAGAATGTACTCCATCTGTATGACTCTGTACCAGAATGCAATTTTTTTTCTAATTTGGTCATTGTAATCTGCCCCAGCCTATTCAACAGGGAAATCACATAAATCACATCAAAGCAAGTAAAACTCAATTTTGAGGATGTAAAGGAAAAAGGGATGGAAAAAAAGCAAGCGAGAGGCGGAAAAAATAAAAAGTGGGAGAGTAAGATAAGACACAGCGCTATGGTGCCACTTTTTGCATGGGCTATGATACTTTTTGCATGGGCTATGATACTTTTTGCATGGGCTACGCCACTTTTTGCATGGGCTACGATACTTTTTGCATGGGCTATGATACTTTTTGCATGGGCTATGATACTTTTTGCATGGGCTATGATACTTTTTGCATGGGCTATGATACTTTTTGCATGGCCTACGACACTTTTGCATGGGCTACGGCACTTTTTGCATGGGCTACAATATTTTTTGCATGGGCTACGACACTTTTTGCATGGACTACGACACTTTTGCATGGGCTACGACTCTTTTTGCATGCTTGATTGGTTTTGAATAGACAGTGATACTGTTTTAAAAAGTTTACATTCATTTGCACTGTATCACAATTACATAATTATATCAATAATGCAGTTGACATGGTACAATTACGTCTTATTACCAATATGCTACAAGAATTGTTTTTCTTTTTGCCTTTTGTGAATCTTGGTGCCTCACCACATCACCAGGTCAAACATCCATTTGAAGAGATGCATGTTGGTTAACAAGATTGCATCACTAAAAGATGATCCTTTGAAACTGCTCGGCTGATCAATAACCACATGTTCCAGATTATACCAAAGTGAAAATAAAGGTCATATGTTTGGATTAAAGTGGAAATCCGCACAGTTGCTACAACCATTTCTGGATTTATAAATTCATGATTCTTAAAGAATATAACTTGTACATGTCTCATGACCTAAGTCCAACTGTTTGTAATGTTATTTTTGTCTAATTTGACATTTTATTTATTGTTATAGGCCCATTATTATTTCTGATCAAGGTCACCAACTGAAAATACTCCGTAGATAATTTAAAGTATATCAAAACAGACCATGGTTGGCTGATCCCTCAAAATAATAGCCTGTCTCCCCAGCCTCTCAAGTGGGTTAGTGCTGATCAGAGTGTCATTTCATTAATAATAGTTAATTGATTTAGCCTTGGAGGGGGGCTGTTGTGTCTCACTCTATTTTCTGCTTACCTGTGGTGCAGATGGGGAACTGTCATCTATCTCAACACCACATCCAGCTATTTTTTGGTATTGAGTAATCTTTGTCTTAACAGGAATCTCCACACTGAGCTTGACACACACACACAAACACACACACACACACACACACACACACACACACACACACACACACACACACACACACACACACACACACACACACACACACACACACACACACACACACACACACACACACACACACACACACACACACACACACACACACACACACACACACACACACTCTCACACACACACATGCACACTCTCACACACAAGGCTGATTAATGGCCACTAATTAGCAATGTTAATGACCAGGTGTCCGAAAGCAGGCCATCTTCTCTCAGCATGGAGTGGCTTCTCATTGAAGGCCTGCAAATCCATTCCCAGTGACCCCTTCCCCTCAGCTGGCAGCCCCCAATGCGCGGCTCTCTCATTACCCCAGAGAGCGGCTCAGAGGGAGGCCAGGGCCTGAGAGCCAGCCTCGTTCCCATTTCCACCCAGGCTTGTATTAATTAAGGTCGGGATTGGCCAAGACTGTGGAGGTGCACTCTCAGAACTGAGGGAAGGATGGGGTAGAGGGTGGAGGAGGTTCAGCAGAATCAGTAGGAGGAGGAGGCAGATGAGTATTAACCCTTTCTGTAGGGTGGCTCAGACATGTCGTATACCCTACCCCCTGTAACATGACCCAGTCAACAAGTGCAGTGAAAGAAACGAGTCTCCTCAATATTGGAATATCCTTATATAATTTGGCGGTGAGGACTGCCACAGGGAATGCCTGGAGGGCACAGGAACTCCTTGTATCCATTTGGGCTGACGCCTTCTCAAATGCAATATGTCATTTAAATAATATTTACCATTATATGACTAAGTTAATTGATTTGATTCGATTTCTATGAGTAAATCTCATATGGTCCACTATTAGGCTAGTGGCAAGGTCCCCTAAATGTTGAGATACTCCTACCTGAGGTATAACAAAACACAACCATCTTTTTCCATATTTCTAAGGTCTCCCATATATAAAATACATGGTTGTGTAAAAATATTTTACTGCAAAAATGGTTACGTTCATTGACATTGTGACACACCCGTTTTACCTCAATCAAGTGCAGAATAATTCCACATAAGCTCATTTACCCAATATTGCAAGCTCTGATATTGTTCGAATTTAAAATACAAGTACTCAGCTGTTTGCCCTACATACACATACAATATAAGGATATCTTCATGCATCTTGGAAATATACAGTGCCTTCAGAGAATATTCATACCCCTTGACTTATTCCACATTTTGTTGTGTTACAGCCTGAATTCAAAATGGATTAAATATATATATTTTCTCTCACCCATCTACACACAAAACCCCCAAATAAGAAAGTGAAAACATGTTTATAGACATTTTTGCTAATTTATTTTAAATTAAATACAGAAATATCTAATTTACTTAACAATTAACACCCCTCAGTCAATACATGCTAGACTCAGTTTTGGTAGCAGGTAGCGTAGTGGTTAGAGCGTTGGGCCAGTAACCAAAAAGGTTGCTGGATTGAATCAAATCAAATCAAATTTATTTATATAGCCCTTCGTACATCAGCTGATATCTCAAAGTGCTGTACAGAAACCCAGCCTAAAACCCCAAACAGCAAGCAATGCAGGTGTAGAAGCACGGTGGCTAGGAAAAACTCCCTAGAAAGACCAAAACCTAGGAAGAAACCTAGTCCTCTTAATATAATAATAATATAGAGGAACCAGGCTATGTGCATACATTCTACGTATGGAGGTGGCCAGTCCCTTCTGGCTGTGCCGGGTGGAGATTATAACAGAACATGGACAAGATGTTCAAATGTTCAGAAATGACCAGTCAAATGGTCCACCAGTATGGTCCAATAATAATAAGGCAGAACAGTTGAAACTGGAGCAGCAGCACGGCCAGGTGGACTGGGGACAGCAAGGAGTCATCATGTCAGGTAGTCCTGAGGCATGGACCTAGGGCTCAGGTCCTCCGAGAGAGAGAAAGAAAGATAGAATTAGAGAGAGCACACTTAAATTCACACAGGACACCGAATAGGACAGGAGAAGTACTCCAGATATAACAAACTGACCCTAGCCCCCGACACAAACTACTGCAGCATAAATACTGGAGGCTGAGACAGGAGGGGTCAGGAGACACTGTGGCCCCATCCGAGGACAACCCGGACAGGGCCAAACAGGAAGGATATAACCCCACCCACTTTGCCAAAGCACAGCCCCCACACCACTAGAGGGATATCTTCAACCACCAACTTACCATCCTGAGACAAGGCTGAGTATAGCCCACAAAGATCTCCGCCATGGCACAACCCAAGGGGGGGGCGCCAACCCAGACAGGATGACCACATCAGTGAATCAACCCACTCAGGTGACGCACCCCTTCCAGGGACGGCATGAGAGAGCCCCAGTAAGCCAGTGACTCAGCCCCTGTAATAGGGTTAGAGGCAGAGAATCCCACAGAGACAGCAAGGGCGGTTCGTTGCTCCAGAGACTTTCCATTCACCTTCCCACTCCTGGGCCAGACTACACTCAATCATATGACCCACTGAAGAGATGAGTCTTCAGTAAAGACTTAAAGGTTGAGACCGAGTTTGCGTCTCTGACATGGGTAGGCAGACCGTTCCATAAAAATGGAGCTCTATAGGAGAAAGCCCTGCCTCCAGCTGTTTGCTTAGAAATTCTAGGGACAATTAGGAGGCCTGCGTCTTGTGACCGTAGCGCACGTGTAGGTATGTACGGCAGGACCAAATCAGAGAGATAGGTAGGAGCAAGCCCATGTAATGCTTTGTAGGTTAGCAGTAAGCTGACAAGGTCAATCCCTGAGCTGACAAGGTAAAAATCTGTCATTCGCCCCCTGAACAAGGCAGTTAACACACTGTTCCCTGGTAGGCCTTCATTGTAAATAAGAATGAGTTATTTTTTGTATTTATTTCACCTTTATTTAACCAGGTAGGCCAGTTGAGAACAAGTTCTCATTTACAACTGTGACCTGGCCAAGATAAAGCGAAGCAGAGCGACACAAACAATAATTACAATAATTACAATTTAGCAAGTAAACACTGGAGTGATAGATGTGCAGAAGACTGCACACTAGGGTTTTGTAGGTGCTTAGCTCTATTTGTTTCTTTTTATCCTTAAAAAAACTCCCCAGTCCTTGCAGATGACAAGTTTAGCCATAACAAGATGCAACGAACACCATGCTTGAAAATCTGAAGAGTGGTACTCAGTGATGTCTTGTGTTGGATTTGCCCCAAACAAAGCGCTTTGTATTCAGGACATAAAGTTATTTTCTTTGCCATATTTTTTCAGCTTTACCTTAGTGCCATATTGCAAACAGGATGCATGTTTTGTCATATTTTTATTCTGTACAGGCTTACTTTTTTTCACTCTGTCATTTAGGTTTGTATTGTGCACTGTTTGAAAAAGGGATTCCAAAACGGTTCTGTGGCTGTCCCCATAGGATAACCTTTTTTTGGTTCCAGGTAGAACTCTTTTGATTCCATGTAGAACCCTCTGTGGAAAGGGTTACACATGGAACCCAAAAGGGTTCTGCCTGGAACCAAAGGAGTTCTATCTGGAAGCAAAAGGGATTCGTCAAATGGTTATCCTATTGAGACAGCCGAATAACCTTTTGGTTGTTTATTCATCCTCAGTTTTCTACTATCACAGCTGAGTTAGGAAGGACATCTGTATGTTTGTAGTAATATACCATCCAAAGTGTAACTAATAACTTCACAATAACTTCACAATAAAGGTTAAATAAAATAAAATAAAAAATAGTATTCAATATCTGCTTTTTTGCCCATCTACCAATAGTAAACTTCTTTATGAGGCATTGGAAAACTTCCCTGGTCTTTGTTGTTGAATCTGTGTTTGAAATTCACTGTTCAACCTAGGGACCTTACAGATAATTGTATGTGTGGGGTTCATAGATGAGGTAGTCATTCAGAAATTATGTCAAGCATTATTATTGCACACAGAGTGAGTCCATGCAACTTATTATGTGAGTTTTTAAACAAATTTACTCCTGAAATGATTTAGGCTTACCATAAGTAGAGGTTGAATACTTATTGAACTCAAGACATTTCAGCTTTTCATTTTAAATTCATTTGTAAAAATGTCTACAAACATAATTCCACTTTGACGTTATGGGGTATTGTGTGTAGGCCAGTGACACAACATCTCAATTCAACCCATTTTAAATTCAGGCTCTAACGCAACAAAATGTGGGAAAAGTCAAGGGATGTGAATACTTTCTAAAGGTACTGGAGACCTGTAAACATTGCCTGACATGTTCCTGATGTTGTGGCCATTATCTTTGGCTCTAAGGAAAACAATTGGGTTCAGTCATTGAAATGTCCAAAGTTCCTTAAGGGGTCCGACGCTCCTTAAAGGCTTTTGTGTCTTTAGCCCTTTGTCTTGCAATTAAGTCAAAGGCCCAATCACAGATTTTCTTGCCTCAAATCGAATATGGTGTCCAAAATCTAATATGGCTGACACATTAACATTTTATGGAGGTTAAATCACCTTTAAATAAGAATTTTGTAAATAAGAGACATTCTTTTCAGAGTTGTGTACAACACTCATGCATTATAACGACAGTTGGTGCGAATCAATTATATTCTGAATCCAATATGGCCAACATTTTGTATGGTGTCATTCCGTCTTTAAAATGGTTTTATATGGCTCTCGGTACGTCTTATCTAGGACTATGAGTGGCACTGCCATGCCTCTGTTGTGTTTGAATAGCCAAAGCCAACACGTTTTTCAACATGTGTTCATGTTCATGTTTTGAACTCATTCACACACTTACAGTACAGCATATCAACAACGGACAATTCCACAAATGATAATAACAAGCCTTTCACGACACAAGCACACATTAGCGTAACCAAGTTACAGGAAATTAACCATAAAAAGTAGCCAGTGGAGTTGTATTTCCGGAGCCTGACCAGCTTGTACTAATCATTCTGGGCAAGTTGCAGCGACAAGGGTAGTATACTTATTGTATGACTGGTGGGGTATTGTGGCTGTGGCGTGATCAGTTTCCATTTCTACAGGTCACTATAGAGACAGTCACCGGATGCTGCTTGCATACCAAAGAGACACATTGACTAGCTGGAATGGTATCCCAACCTAAACGATGCTGGGGATTCTCCGGTAATGGAATGGTTGGTTGTCTGGTTGTGAAAGAAAGTCTGTGAATGGCTGTCACAAACAACGTCTTATTGGCCTGTTTTTTTATGTTGAACGTTGGTAAAATGTTCCGCAAGTCACGTCCTACATGTTTCTTTATATTCCTTTGGAAGTCATATAGGATGAAAATGTGGGCGATATTAACTGTGGGTGGTTGGTGTTGATTACGGACTGTGGCCCAGCAGGAGATGTGGTGAGTGACAAAACCTGCAAGGGTGACCTCAGGTTAGTTCAAGTGTAGTTAGGTCATAGACTATGGTTAAGAAGGGTTGGTTGTGAGGGACATAGCACAGTTTTAGGCCAGCAATTTCCAGACAGCATGGAAATGACCTTGAATGATCTTCTGAATGACCTTCTGACATGTGGCAGTCCAGTTCCATGGTGTCCTCAGTACCTGTCTGAGGAGAGGACTGGTGGGGGAGTGGGCCAGTGGTGGAAAAACTACTCAATTGTCATACTTGAGTAAAAGTGAAGATACAGTACCTTAATAGAAAATGACTCAAGTAAAAGTGAAAGTCACTTAGTAAAATACTACTTGAGTAAAGGTATCTGGTTTTAAATGTACTCAATTGTCATACTTGAGTAAAAGTTCAAGTAAGTGCTATACATCAAATTCCTTATTAGGTAAACCAGACGACAACATGTTCTTGTTTTTTTTATTTTACGGACAGACACGGGCACACTCCAACCCTCAGACATGATTTACAGAAGCAGTATTCATTTATTTTTGTCTGCCAGATCAGAGGCAGTAGGAATAACAACGCGTTACATTGATAGGTGTGTGAATTCGGCCATTTTGCTGTCCTGCCTGATCATTTGAAATGTAATGAGTACTTTAGAGTGTCAAGGAAAATGCATGGGAGTAAAAAGTATATATTTTCTTTAGGAATATAGTGGAGTAAAAGTACAAGTTTTAAAAATAGAAATAGAAAAGTAAAGTACAGATAACAATGACAGTTCTCAGTGTCTGACCCCACTTGCCTTAGAGCTGGTTACAAAAGCCACAACATCAAAAATCTGTAACTGTATCCATTTTGGTCAGGCAGGACCATGAATTAGTGAATGAGAGCAAATGTTACATAGAAAGTTGTCTATTGAACAGCTACCAAAAAGTAGGTTTACATTCATCATAAATATTAACAGTTGATATTTCCCACTTTTTGTATCTGTGTGTTTACAGGTCTATATTTACAAAATCATTTAAGATATCTTAATGCTGTTTGTGTATGTAGGATAGACAATCGTCTACGTGTGTTCCACATTTTTGCTAAATCAGAGCAATATTTTTGCTATTGCGACCTGGCCAAGATAAAGCAAAGGAGTGTGACACAGACAACAACACAGAGTTACACATGGAAAAGCCTAAGTGCTGTTATTGTGAAATGGAAACTACTAGGAGCAACAACGGCTCAGCCACAAAGTGGTAGGCCACACAAGCTCATAGAGTGAGACCACAGAGTGCTGAAGTCCATAGCGTGTTAAATCGTCTGTCCTTGGTTGCAACACTCACTACCGAGTTAAAAACTGCCTCTGGAAGCAACATCCGCACAAGAACTGTCCGTCGGGAGCTTCATGAAATGGTTTTCCATGGCCGAGCAGCCGCACACAAGCCTAAGACTAAGATCCTGTTACGCATTACAATGCCCCCATGCACAAAGCGAGGTCCTTACAGAAATGGTTTGTGGAGATCGGTGGTGAAGAACTTGACTGGCCTGTACAGAGCGCTGACCTCAACCCCATCAAATGGCTTTGGGATGAATTGGAACGCTGACTGCAAGCCAGACCTAATCGCCCCAACATCAGTGCCCGACTTCACTAATGCTCTTGTGACTGAATGGAAGCAAGTCCCGGCAGCAATGTTCTAACATCTAGTGGAAAGCCTTCCCAGAAGAGTGCAGGCTGTTATAGCAGCAAAGGGGGGACCAACTCCATATTAATGCCCATGATTTTGGAATGAAATGTTCGACAATCATGTGTCCACAAATCAAATCAAATCATATTTATTTATATAGCCCTTCGTACATCAGCTGATATCTCAAAGTGCTGTACAGAAACCCAGCCTAAAACCCCAAACAGCAAACAATGCAGGTGTAAAAGCACGGTGGCTAGGAAAAACTCCCTAGAAAGGCCAAAACCTAGGAAGAAACCTAGAGAGGAACCGGGCTATGTGGGGTGGCCAGTCCTCTTCTGGCTGTGCCGGGTAGAGATTATAACAGAACATGACCAAGATGTTCAAATGTTCATAAATGACCAGCATGGTCAAATAATAATAAGGCAGAACAGTTGAAACTGGAGCAGCAGCACAGTCAGGTGGACTGGGGACAGCAAGGAGCCATCATGTCAGGTAGTCCTGGGGCACGGTCCTAGGGCTCAGGTCCTCCGAGAGAGAGAAAGAAAGAGAGAATTAGAGAGAGCATATGTGGGGTGGCCAGTCCTCTTCTGGCTGTGCCGGGTGGAGATTATAACAGAACGTGGCCAAGATGTTCAAATGTTCATAAATGACCAGCATGGTTGAATAATAGTAAGGCAGAACAGTTGAAACTGGAGCAGGAGCATGGCCAGGTGGACTGGGGACAGCAAGGAGTCCTCATGTCAGGTAGTCCTGGGACATGGTCCTAGGGCCCAGGCCAGTTGAAACTGGAGCAGCAGCATGGCCAGGTGGACTGGGGACAGCAAGGAGTCATCATGTCAGGTAGTCCTGGGGCATGGTTCTAGGGCTCAGGTCCTCCGAGAGAGAGAAAGAAAGAGAGAAGGAGAGAATTAGAGAACGCACACTTAGATTTACACAGGACACCGAATAGGACAGGAGAAGTACTCCAGATAAACAAACTGACCCTAGCCCCCCGACACATAAACTACTGCAGCATAAATACTGGAGGCTGAGACAGGAGGGGTCAGGAGACACTGTGGCCCCATCCGAGGACACCCCAGGACAGGGCCAAACAGGAAGGATATAACCCCACCCACTTTGCCAAAGCACAGCCCCCACACCACTAGAGGGAAATCTTCAACCACCAACTTACCATCCTGAGACAAGGCCGAGTATAGCCCACAAAGATCTCCGACACGGTACAACCCAAGGGGGGGAACCCAGACAGGCCGACCACAACAGTGAATCAACCCACCCAGGTGACGCATCCCCCAGGGACGGCACGAGAGAGCCCCAGCAAGCCAGTGACTCAGCCCCGTAACAGGGTTAGAGGCAGAGAATCCCAGTGGAAAAAGGGGAACCGGCCAGGCAGAGACAGCAAGGGCGGTTCGTTGCTCCAGAGCCTTTCCGTTCACCTTCCCACTCCTGGGCCAGACTACACTCAATCATATGACCCACTGAAGAGATGAGTCTTCAGTAAAGACTTAAAGGTTGAGACCGAGTTTGCGTCTCTGACATGGGTAGGCAGACCGTTCCATAAAAATGGAGCTCTATAGGAGAAAGCCCTGCCTCCAGCTGTTTGCTTAGAAATTCTAGGGACAATTAGGAGGCCTGCGTCTTGTGACCGTAGCGTACGTATAGGTATGTACGGCAGGACCAAATCAGAGAGGTAGGTAGGAGCAAGCCCATGTAATGCTTTGTAGGTTAGCAGTAAAACCTTGAAATCAGCCCTTGCTTTGACAGGAAGCCAGTGTAGAGAGGCTAGCACTGGAGTAATATGATCAAATTTTTTGGTTCTAGTCAGGATTCTAGCAGCCGTATTTAGCACTAACTGAAGTTTATTTAGTGCTTTATCCGGGTAGCCGGAAAATAGAGCATTGCAGTAGTCTAACCTAGAAGTGACAAAAGCATGGATTAATTTTTCTGCATCATTTTTGGACAGAAAGTTTCTGATTTTTGCAATGTTACGTAGATGGAAAAAAGCTGTCCTCGAAATGGTCTTGATATGTTCTTCAAAAGAGAGATCAGGGTCCAGAGTAACGCCGAGGTCCTTCACAGTTTTATTTGAGACGACTGTACAACCATTAAGATTAATTGTCAGATTCAACAGAAGATCTCTTTGTTTCTTGGGACCTAGAACAAGCATCTCTGTTTTGTCCGAGTTTAATAGTAGAAAGTTTGCAGCCATCCACTTCCTTATGTCTGAAACACATGCTTCTAGCGAGGGCAATTTTGGTGCTTCACCATGTTTCATTGAAATGTACAGCTGTGTGTCATCCACATAGCAGTGAAAGTTTACATTATGTTTTCGAATAACATCCCCAAGAGGTAAAATATATAGTGAAAACAATAGTGGTCCTAAAACAGAACCTTGAGGAACACCGAAATGTACAGTTGATTTGTCAGAGGACAAACCATTCACAGAGACAAACTGATATCTTTCCGACAGATAAGACCTAAACCAGGCCAGAACATGTCCGTGTAGACCAATTTGGGTTTCCAATCTCTCCAAAAGAATGTGGTGATCGATGGTATCAAAAGCAGCACTAAGGTCTAGGAGCACGAGGACAGATGCAGAGCCTCGGTCCGATGCCATCAAAATGTCATTTACCACCTTCACAAGTGCCGTCTCAGTGCTATGATGGGGTCTAAAACCAGACTGAAGCATTTCGTATACATTGTTTGTCTTCAGGAAGGCAGTGAGTTGCTGCGCAACAGCCTTTTCTAAAATCTTTGAGAGGAATGGAAGATTCGATATAGGCCGATAGTTTTTATATTTTCTGGGTCAAGGTTTGGCTTTTTCAAGAGAGGCTTTATTACTGCCACTTTTAGTGAGTTTGGTACACATCCAGTGGATAGAGAGCCGTTTATTATGTTCAACATAGGAGGGCCAAGCACAGGAAGCAGCTCTTTCAGTAGTTTAGTTGGAATAGGGTCCAGTATACAGCTTGAAGGTTTAGAGGCCATGATTATTTTCATCATTGTGTCAAGAGATATAGTACTAAAACACTTGAGCGTCTCTCTTGATCCTAGGTCCTGGCAGAGTTGTGCAGACTCAGGACAACTGAGGTTTGGAGGAATACGCAGGTTTAAAGAGGAGTCCGTAATTTGCTTTCTAATAATCATAATCTTTTCCTCAAAGAAGTTCATGAATTTATCACTGCTAAAGTGCAAGTCATCCTCTCTTGGGGAATGCTGCTTTTTAGTTAGCTTTGCCACAGTATCAAAAAGGAATTTCGGATTGTTCTTATTTTCCTCAATTAAGTTAGAAAAATAGGACGATCGAGCAGCAGTAAGGGCTCTTCGGTACTGCACGGTACCATCCTTCCAAGCTAGTCGGAAGACTTCCAGTTTGGTGTGGCGCCATTTCCGTTCCAATTTTCTGGAAGCTTGCTTCAGAGCTCGGGTATTTTCTGTGTACCATGGAGCTAGTTTCTTATGAGACATTTTTTTAGTTTTTAGGGGTGCAACTGCATCTAGGGTATTGCGCAAGGTTAAATTGAGATCCTCAGTTAGGTGGTTAACGGATTTTTGTCCTCTGGCGTCCTTGGGTAGGCAGAGGGAGTCTGGAAGGGCATCAAGGAATCTTTGTAGTGCGTCTCTGAAGCAGCGAAGGGAAGATAGCAGGGAATACTGTGCTGTGGGAGTGCTGACACTGAGGACATGCTGCTCATGTTTTGTGGCCAGATATGAACAAGGCCGTGGCTGTGGAATTGAAGTGAATCGCTAAGCTGAAGATGTAGTATCTAGTCTCTTGATTTGGTGGGTTTGAGTGAGAGACTGTGAAAAAGGGGAGCACAAGTCTCGCCTCTACCACTCACCCACTCTTTCTATTTCTCTTCCTCTCTTCACCCCTACTATTTTCCCACTCTTTCTCTCTCTCATTCACTCATTCACTCAGTCATGTACACACACCACACACACACTCACAGGTTGGATTTCCTGATAACCAGTGGCAGGACTAAGACGGTCAGATTAATTTGCGTCCATTCTCGGGCACAGGAGTGGGAAAGTAGCATTTATCACACAGTGTGCCACGGAACTCTGGTTCCCACACACTCTGGTTACATCATTACGGGGGGTTGTGAGCAGGGCGTCCAATAGAGCCTGAGGGCCATGGTCAGCTGACCTGGGCATGAAAACACGGTGGAAACCCTATCCCAGCGATGAGGTTTCAGCCGAAGCCCACTGATAGCTACGTCCTCTCTCTCGCCGCACTGCAATTTTCAGCTTCAGTTTCGCCTTTGCTTTCATGCTTAGCTGTCAGATCCCAAAGGTTGACGAGTGTGTGTGTTTGTGTATGTGTGTGTTAGAGAGAGCGAGCAGGCTGGACCGGGCTTTGTTTGCAGGTGCCACGGTGAAGCTCCACATACAACAATCCCTCTTCAGAGAATCTTCCTTTTAAATGTATAACTCCTGCTTGTGCGCACACACACACACACACACACACACACACACACACACACACACACACACACACACACACACACACACACACACACACACACACACACACACACACACACACACACACACACACACACACACACACACACACACACACACACACACACACACACACACACACACACAAACACACACAACACTCACAATTGAACCTGCTGGGTTTAACCTGCTGGGCTTCTGAACACTAGAGGGAGACACAGAATGATTTGAGCAAAATATTCTGTCATACTGTATCTTGGATAATTTAGCAATTTATACATTTGATTGAATCCGTCTGTTTGCTACAAATGAGGTGTAGCAAAGTACCATCTTCTGACGTATTTGAACTCAGATGGCCATAAGTGTTACTTAGTGCTTTCAAGATGAAGAAATCTCTACAACCCCAGCCAGATGAGACACAACATTGGCCTGTCATATTAAGTCTAATTCATAATACGTCATTGTAACCCCTATAAAGACAGAGGTAATGCCCATTGACTCACTGCTGGTGTTGGAGGAAGCATTGTAAATGGTCTACACAGGTCTCCCAGGTTCAGAGGAGTTGTGTGATACATTTGTGACCAATGCCCAAAGGCTCTAGGTAGTTTCTTAGGGTTAATGAAAAGCAAACTATGAGGTGTGTTCGCCTCATCTTATTTGTATCATAAACTCAAACAGTCCTTTAAGACAATGCCAGTAGAATATTTGCTGGCTCTTATCTTCTAGGCTAATAATTCAGTTCTTCGGGGACTTGACACGTGGCATAAACGAAACAGCATTTATCAAAGGGTAGCCAAGGATTACACAGCATGTTTCTGCAGAAGATATTAGACAAAGGTCCACCGGTTGGAGTATTATTAGAGCCCCAGACAACTAAAGACCCTCCCCCCAAATCTATCTCCTCAAGCATACAATCCAGCTAGTCAGTCAGGGGAAACCACTGCGGAATGAGCTGTTCTATATGGGCATGCACAGGTCAACTTATTTAATAGACAAATAATTATATGGATGGAGATTTCTTCCGGTTTGTTGTGAAAACTGTCAGGGATAAGAGTAGTGATCCTCAGTCTGGTCAATGCAGTGATACGGAGTGAGTGACAAGCCTCCTAGTCATTGGAAGTGAAACTTGATCGTAGATCTGTACCCTAACCCCTAGGTGGTAAATTCACCTGAACTTGATTGTTAATTCTCTGGTCACTTTGACCCATAGTGAAACAGGAGATGTTTATAGCACACAAGCGGCAAGCCTCTTCATGCCACATGATTAGAATTGCAGTTCACGTCCATTTCCTTATCTTTATTGATGTAAGTAAAAAAGCATGCCGTTCCACTTTGATCACATTAAAAACACATTTGTCACCCTTATATCCACAATTGATATCACATTTAGGCTACATGTTGCATGCTTTTGTTGAGACCAGCATGAACCACACACAGGCCTACATCTCATCCTTAATAACATGATTCTCTCCACTTCACTTATTTTATCTGTCCCACACAAACCAAACAGCACAGTATTTACTAGACCCACTGGCTGAACTTTGAAATGTCTCTAGAATACATACTGAAAGCCCCAAATTGAAACCAAGCAAGCATGACAAAAAGGGCCCCGTACAAGAAACCACAACTGTAATTGCTAATGTGTGACTATTACAGCAACTGGGTTAATCTGAACTGCTCTAAATCCACCCAGACTTAAACATGCTTTCTCTGTGCCAGGAAGGCAGCACACAGCGTTGTAGGCTGGCTCGCAGCGTTGCAGTTTCTCTCCCTTGCCATGTTACCTCTCAATTCTGTGTAACCCTCTATCAGATAATCTGAGAAAAAAATAACTTGTCAATTAAGGCCAAAAGCTTTCCTTCTTTTAAGGGGAGCCATTTCTGAACGTTCTATTTCCCTGATGCTTTAATGATGTGAAATCAGCCTGTAATGGGTTTTCCAAGGTTTATCGTTTGTTGGTCCTTAGTTTTTTGTTTTTGATCAAGGCCCCTCTGTTATTATTGTGGAACATTTTAAAAAGAAAAATAAGCTTTTTAGTGTTCAATGAGATTTTCAATGACAGCCTTTTCAATTACTCATATTATTAATTGGTTTTATCTTCCTTCTTTTGAAATGTCATTATTATTGTAGAAATTATACAATAACTAACCACTCTGCCTGGGTTTCAATCAAGCACAATTGAGTTGGAGTTATTAAATATGAGTTGTTAATTAAATGTAGAGATTTTAAAACTCAGAAACCAATCCTTGCACATTTAGATCTAACTTCATTCTATAGTTTTCTGTGCTGTTGTTTTCAGAGACATCCACAAGTTGAACATTGTCAATATACCTATAAAGTAACAGGTACTGGTATCTCTTGAAAATGACCAGTTTGAAATGTGAACTTGCACACCCAAACCTGTTACCAACCCTTTGTAAACTTTTGGAAAAATGTGTGTTTGACCACATACAATGCTATTTTACAGTAAACAAATTGACAACAGACATTCAGCATGCTTATAAGGAAAGGCATTCAACATGCACAACATTACACAAATGACTGATGATTGGCTGAGAAACAAATATGATAATATTGTGGGAGCTGTTTTGTTAGACTTCAGTGCGACTTTTGACATTATCAATCATAGTCTGCTGCTGTAAAAACGTATGTGTTATGGCTTTACACCGCCTGCTATATAGTCTATAAATAGTTACCTGTCTAACAGAACCAGGTGTTCTTTAATGAAAGCCTTTCCAACATAATCCAGTTAGAACCAGGCATTCCCCAGGGCAGCTGTCTAGGCCCCTTACTTTTTGCAATATTTACCAATGACATGCCACTGGATTTAAGTTAAAACAGAGTGTCTATGTATGCGGATGACTCAACACTATACACGTCAGCTAGTATAGCGAGTTCAGAATGGGTGGCAAGAAATAAGTTAGTCTGTATTTGGGCCAAATCATTCACTAAACCATAAACCTAATCTAAATATTGTAATGAATAATGTGGAAATTGAGCAAGTTGACTGCTTGGCGTAACCCTGGATTGTAAACTTTAATGGTCAAAACATGCTGATGCAACATTAGCTAAAATGGGGAGAAGTCAGTCCATAATAAAGCACTCTGCCTTAATTAATAACACTATTGACATATGCCACAAAGAGGGACTTTTGCCTCAGAACAGCACAGCACGGCTGGCCCTAAAATGTACACGGAGAGCTAACATTAATAATATGCACGTCAATCTCTCATGGCTCAAAGTAGAGGAGAGATCGAATACAAGAGGTGTCGACCTGAAATGGTTACTTTCAAGCCCTTAACCAACAATGCAAATTTAAGAAAATAGAGTTAAGAAAATATTTACTAAATAAACTAAAGTAAAAAATAATGAGGCTATATGCAAGAGTCAAAGTGCAGGAGTACAGGTTAGTTGAGATAATTAGTACATGTAGGTAGGGGTAAAGTGACTATGCATAGATAATAAACAGCAGTAGCAGCAGTGTAAAAACGAAATGGGGGGGTGTCAATGAAAAATAATATGGGTGGCCATTTAATTAATTGTTCAGCAGTCATATGGCTTGGGGGTAGAAGCTGTTAAGGGGCTTTTTACACCTAGACCTTAGCACAGTACCGCTTGCATTGCGGTAGCATGGTGCAGCTGGTGCAGCTGTATAACATTTTGAGGATCTGGGGACCTATGCTAAATCTTTTCAATCTCCGAGGGGGAAAAGGTGTTGTCGTGGTCTCTTCACGACTTTCTTGGTGTGTTTGGACCATGATAGTTTGTTAGTGATGTGCACACCAAGGAACTTGACACTCTCGACCCGCTCCACTACAGCCCGTCGATGTGAATGGGGGCATGTTTGGTGATCATTTTCCTGCAGTCCACAATCATCTCCTTTATCTTGCTCATGTTGAGGGAGAGTCTGTTGTTCTGGCACCACACTGCCAGATCTCTGACCTCCTCCCTATGGGCTGTCTCATCGTTGTCGGTGATCAGGCCTACCACCATTGAGTCATCAGCAAACTTAACGATGGTGTTGGAGTCGTGCTTGGCCATGCAGTCATGGGTGTACAGGGAGTACAGGAGGGGACTAACCAGGCACCCCTGTGGGGACCCTGTGTTGAGGATCATTGTGACAAATGTGTTGTTGCCTACGCTTACCACCTGGGAGTGGCCCATCAGGAAGTCCAGAAACCAGTTGCAGTTGGAGGTGTTAGTCCTAGAGTCTTTAGCTTAGTGATGAGCTTTGTGGACACTAGGGTGTTGAACACTGAGCTGGAGTCAATGAACAGCATTCTCAAATAGATGTTCCTTTTGTCCAGGTGGGAAAGGATAGTGTGGAGTGCGATTGTTATTGCATCTTCTGTGGATCTGTTGGGGCAGTATGCAAATTGAAGTGGGTCTAGTGTTTCCGGGATGATGATGTTGATGTGAGCCATGACCAGACATTCAAAGCACTTCATTGCTACCAACATGAGTGCTACAGGGAGGTAGTCATTTAGGCAGGTTACCTTCGCTTCCTTGGGCACTTGAACTATGGGGGTCTGCTTGAAACATGTAGGTATTACAGACTCTTTCAGGGTGAGGTTGAAAATATCAGTGAAGACACTTGCCAGTTGGTCCGTACATGCTCTGAGAACATGTCCTGGTAATCCATCTGGCCCCGTGGCCTTGTGAATGGAACAGCTGGTGCTCTCATGCATGTTTCAGTGTTGCTTGCCTTGAAGCGAGCATAAAAGAATTTAGCCCGTCTGGTAGGCTCGCATCACTGGGCAGGTCCAGGGTGCATTTCCCTTTGTAGTCCTTAATAGTTTGCAAGCACTGCCACATCCGACGACTGTAGTAAGATTCAATCTTAGTCCTTCATTGATGCTTTGTCTGCTAGATTGTTCGGCTGTGGTCATAGCAGGATTTCTTATAATCGTCCAGATTAGTGTCACGCTCCTTGAAAGCGGAAGCTCTAGCCTTTAGCTTGGTGCGGATGTTACGTGTAATCTATAGCTTCTGGTTGGGATATATACGTACGGTCACTGTGAGAACAATGTCGTCGATGCACTTATTGATGAAGCTGGTGACTGAGGTGGTATATTCCTCAATGCCATTGTATGAATTCCAGAACATATTCCAGTCTGTGCTAGTAAAATAATCCCGTAGTTTAGCAATCTCGTCATCTGACTACTTCCAAATTGAGCGAGTCACTGGTACTTCCTGCTTTAGTTTTTGCTTGTAAGCAGGGATCAGGGGGATATAATTATGGTCAGATTTGCCAAATGGAGGGTGAGGGAGCTTTCTTGTTTGCTTATGGTCTTATACAGCTCGTTGAGTGCTGTCTTAGTGCCAGAGTCGGTTTGTGGAGGTAAATAGACAGCTACAAAAATATAGATGAAAACGCTCTTGGTAGATAGTGTGGTCTACAGCTTATCATGAGGTTCCCTTAGGTGAGCAATACCTGAGACTACCTTAATATTAGACATTGTGCACCAGCTGTTATTGACAAATAGACACACACCCCTCATCTTACCGGACATAGCTGTTCTGTCCTGCCGATGCACGGAAAACCCAGCCAACTGTATATTGTGTTGTCGTTCAGCCATGGCTCGGTGAAACACAAGATATTACAGTTTTTAATGTCCCGTTGGTAGGATAGTCTCGAACAGAGCTCTTCCAGTTTATTCTCCAGTGATTGCACATTTGCCAATAGAACGGATGGTAGAGGCAGGTTACACACTCGCCAACAAATTATCTCAAGGCACCCTGATCTGCGCCCCCTGTATTTCCTTCTTTTCTGCTTGTGAATGACAGGGATTTGGGCCTTTGTTACAAAACAATGCAAAAAAACATACAAAATAGCACAATTGGTTAGGAGCCCGTACTTGATGTGTATACCCATGCATACCCCATAAGAGGTCTCTTCAGAACCTCCAAGTCCTGAACAGACTATGGGAGGCACACAGTACTACATAGAGCCATGGATAAGTGGAACTCTATTCCACATCAGGTAACTGATGCAAGCAGTAGAATCCGATTTTAAAAACGCATAAAAAATACACCTTGTGCACAGCGGGCGCTATGAAGAGAAACAAACACAGGCACAGATACACGCATACACATAAACATACTAACGCGCACTCTACACACACATACACATGGATTTTTGTATTGTGTGACATGTGGTAGTAGAGTACTGACCTGAGGGCACACACTTAATGTGTTGTGAAAAGAGTTATGAAACATAATGTAATGTAACATTTGTAATTGTATTTAACTGTCTTAATGTTGCTGGACCCCAGGAAGAGTAGCTTATGGGGATCCTTAATGAATACAAATACATCACTGGGTTGGGTGGGTCCCTTTTGTCTGTGGGGTAAGCAGGGCCTTGGCTGTCCTGCCAGTGATTCTGAACCTTTGTTAACCCACATCAGGAGGAGGACGTCTGGCTGTGGCTTTTCATCCCCACTGCCTGAAACAGTCTCTGCCCTGTTCCCATTTCAGTCTCCTGGGAATGGGCGGAGGATCCCTCTCCATTCTCTCTCTGGCGCCCAGTGAACTGGTGCTAGTTGTCTCATCCCCTTCCCCCGAGGGCTCCCAAAAAGACCAGGAGCCCTTCCTGTCCCATTGACCCCGACCTGACAGAAGACTAACTTGATATCAATGTACCCGGCTTCCGTTTTTTATATTTCAATTGTTCCCCTGTAACCAATATGGAACATACAAAACGGACAATAATAAGTGCTGTGTTAACTCACCGCCAGCTAGAAAGAGTGCATGAATACTTCACACCCTGCACCCTGCGTTTACTTGTGGGTGGGGAAGGGGAGGCAAGGAGGCACTGACAAGTTACGTATTTTCTTCGCGATTTCCCTTTTCTTTCAGAAGATAACTTGCTTAAGTTTTTCATTTTAAATTATGAGTACAAAAGTCACCACAGTATTTTTGTGTCAGACATTGGTGTTTAGTGTTCAACAGAGAGGTTAATTGCATATTTGACCTTAAAGATAAACGTGCCTCTATTAGCTTTTTCTCCTTCTTTTGTTGAGGTTGATAGTCCATTAATACATTGTTTGTAGATAATGCAATTGTACTTGATTGTACATATTCTGTGATAAGCTAACTTTAACTCATTTAACTCAAATTCTCCTAAGCGGTTATTATCAAGTCAAATATTTTAGTGAAGAAGGTAGTCTGGACAGTATAACATTATTGTGTCTATACAGTGCTGTCAATCAAAATGTTCTCTTCAAATAAACCTCATTGCTCTAGTTGATAACTTGGTGTTGAATAGTACTGAAGATGTGTTTTATGACTTTTATCTGATTTGGGTTATTAGAGAGGTAATAACCTACAGCCTGTAGGTTCCTCAGCATGTACTGAAACAAAGTTGCCTGATGTTGTCATGACTTGTATGGGCAGTGCATGAATCCCTCCTTAACGTAATAAGCCCTGCTTTTTGACAAGAACCTTGAAGAAGCTGACATCATCAAGACATTTTGAATTCTGTCAAATTGAGAATAGACTCAGTTGACACGCTACCGCAAATTGGAATTACTGTACCTGCCAAGGCAAAGAAGGAAGCAGTTTGGGGGTGGAAACGGGGAATGTACAAACAAGCATTAGTAACCCAAAGTGCTTAGTGTGACACTAAATCGCATTCCTCAAAACAAACACAGCCACACACAGCAAGTCAGGAGACAGGCCCATAGTCTACAGTGACATGAACTGGAATGAATCTATGATGGGTTACAGTTTGGTAAACACATAAAACAACCTCAGAGGAGGGGTGGGATTATGTAAATGTTCTTCATTCTGACCTTAACGTTCATACAGGCATATGGCAGGCCTGAAGACAGGGCCTCCGCCCCCCTGTTCCCTTTCCTCTCCTGCCCAGACTGTCTCCTCAGGGCTTGGTGGATGATGACTTGCTACCTGTCTCATCTACCTGATCACAAACCTGATATGGTGACAGAAAGAGGGAGTGGTAGAGGGAGAGAGAAAAAGCAACTCCTCCAACTCACTGCTTTCCTATGGGCTTTAGGGGTATACTACAAAGAAGGATGAATGACTTAGCCAGATAACTTGCCTAAATGTTCTGATATAACTTTATATTTTAGAAAGTTAAAGTTGCAATATGCAGAAATTGTTCTGCCATTTCCTGGTTGCTAAAATTCTAATAGTTTGCCTAATTTCAGTTTAAGTGACAACTCAAGCATTATATAGAGGGCTTACAGTTGTATCACAAATCAGCTAGCAACTGTACCAGGCGCCATATTGGAAGGCCATTCAGTCTGGTGGAAGTCCTCCTATCATCCACATGGCTGACTGCGTTTTGCTGTCACTGGAAACTTCGGGAAGATTTACCATTATTTTGTTTTCTAAGGCCCGGAAAATTTGAGACAGTGGGAGAACCTATTCAAGTAAGTAAATATATTTAGAAAAGGACCTACAGTTACATGTGCTGCTAGCGTAATGTTCCCTAGTAGCTACTTTACATACCGCATAGCTAGCCAATTAAATTAAATATCTCCAGCTAGCTAACTTCATATTAGATAGTTAGCTACCCATCTTGACGTATTTATCATTGTAACTCAAAATGCATTTTTAGCCAGGTACTTAGCTAACAGCTATGGAAGAGGGTTAAAGGATTAGCTAGCAGTTCCAGCTGTCAGAGAAGAGAGAGTAGGCTACTCTGGATAGGGCAGGCTCCTTTGTGGGAGGACATTGTGAAAATATTCTCCAGTTCCAGTCCCTAGCAAAAAAAACTGAGGACCCAGAGATAGAGCAATACAATATTCAGTGCTGTCTAATTTGAGTACAATGCAGCCTGTTTCTTTGTGATGTTTTCTGTCCTCAGATACAGAGAGCCCCGAAGACCTGTCTGCAGGTGAAGAGATCCCAACGAATGTCCCAAGAGAACAAGGGTAAATCCTTGCATACAATTGATTATCTGTGTACCTACAGTATGTTAGCAGATTTTGTGAACTTAAAAACAGTTTAAAAGTAACACACAGTAAATATAAACATAACATAAACATAAATCTGCTCACCTAATAGATCAGGGATCAGTGGCGCGAGGTTGGCTACCTCTGGTATTTACTTTCTTTTCACCTGAAATTATGCTTTATTAATAACTGTCCACGTGTTACTACGATATCTAACCTTTAAATACGAGTTAGCTTACTTGTACACACATAAATTATATGAAATACTGTTGATTCTGTGAAGTGAATTGTTTAAAATGGTTTAATTTGTTAACTTAACTATTCTTCAAGAGGAACTAGTGTCAATGTTGATTAATCATACAGCTGTACCTCACAGTCCTGCAATAAAGAGGGTAAGGGAATCTGTCATTCATTTGCCTGTGTTGTATTTTTAAATGAACATTACCTTCCTTTTTGTTCAGTTGTACGCTCTCCAATTAGTTTTTTTAGACAGTCACTTTTTGTTCAAGATTTCAACCATGTGATCCCACTTTGCATCTTATAATGGCATGCAACACCAATGCCATTGTGCTGACATTACATTTTTAGTGCAAATCCAACCCTTATAATCTAGGTGGTGAAATGTCTGGAAGCAGGAGATGATGGGGTCCTTAGCTCAAAACATACACACAACTGCCACTGCTACTAAATCAAATCAAATTCTATTGGTCACATACACCTGTTTAGCAGGTGTTATTGCGGGTGTAGCAAAATGCTTCTAGCCCCAACCAGTGCTGTCACCTGTGCTCCCTCTTAGGTCTCTAGGTCACCAGGCTGCTCGTTATGGTGCGCATCTGCGCATAATGACACTCACCAGGACTCAATCCCCTCCTTGATTACCTGCCCTATAAATATGTCACCCCCTTTGGTTTCTTCCCCAGCCATCATTGTTGCTGTATCTGTTCCTGTTCTGTCCTGTTCTATTCACTCCCTGAACTTGCTTCCCGATTCTCAGCGTACATCTTTACAAAATGAACTAAAGGGAAGCATTGGAGGTGATGTCGGGTCCAGGTGTCAGAATCGGAGCTACCTGGGAGGCCTCAGCTGGTTTGGCGGGTTCGAAGGGTTCCCCTACCTCAGCGGGTTCGATAGGCTCCCATGCCTGAGCTGGGTATCTCACTACAGTTTATCAGGTGTCTGCGCCTCAGCTGCGGTGACTCTTGCGGCTGGAGCAGGTCGCGCTGGGAGGGGGTACTGTCACTATGCTCTCTCTCTGGCCTCTAGGTCACCAGGCTGCTCGTTATGGTGCGCGTCTGCGGATAATGGCACTCACCTGGACTCAATCACCTCCTTGATTACCTGCTCTATGATATGTCACTCCCTTTGGTTTCTTCCCCAGACGTCATTGTTCCTTTATCTGTGCTATGTCGGTGTGCTGTTCGTGTTTTTTGTTATATTCATTTATTAATGAAATGTATTCACTCCCTGAACTTGATTTCCGACTCTCAGCGTACATCGTTACAAGTGCAGTATTATCTAACAAGCAATATCTAACCATTTCAGTACACACAATTCTAAGTAAAGGAATGGAGTTAAGAATATATAAATATATGGACGAGCAATATCAGAGCGGCATAGACTAAGATACAGTATATACATAAGAGTAATGCAAAATATGTAAACATTATTAAAGTGACTAGTGTGCCATTATTAAAGTGGACAGTGATTTCAAGTCGATATACAGGTATATAGGCAGCTGCCTCTAATGTGCTAGTGATGGCTATTTAACAGTCTGTTGGCTTTGAGATAGAAGCTGTTTTTCAGTCTCTCGGTCCCAGCTTTGATGCACCTGCACTGACCTTGCCTTCTGGATGATAGTGGGGTGAACAGTCAGTGGCTCAGGTGGTTATTGTCCTTGGTGATCTTTTTGGCCTTCCTGTGACATTGAGTGATGTAGGAGCCCTGGGGGGCAGGTAGTTTGCCCCCGGGGATGTGTTGGACAGACTGCACCACCCTCTGGAGAGCCCTGCGGTTGTGGGCGATGCAGCTGCCATACCAGGCGGTGATACAGCCCTACAGGATGCTCTCAATTGTGCATCTGTAAATGTTTGTGAGGCTTTTAGGTGCCAAGCCAAATTTCTTCAGCCTCCTGAGATTGAAGAGGCGTGGGTGGACCATTTCAGTTTGTCAGTGATGTTTACACCGAGGAACTTGAAGCTTTCCACCTTCTCCACTGTGGTCCCGTCAATGTGGATACGGTGGTGCTCCCTCTGCTGTTTCCTGAAGTCCACCATTAGGTCCTTTGTTTTGTTGACGTTGAGTGAGATGTTATTTTCATGGCACCACACTCCCAGAGCCCTTACCTCCTCCCAGTAGGCTGTCTCGTCATTGTTGGTAATCAAGCCTACTACTGTTGTGTCATCTGCAAACTTGATGATTGAGTTGGAGGCGTGCGTGGCCACGCAGTCATGGATGAATGAACCACAAAATCAATACTTATGTATTTCTGCTTGTTTATGAAAGTGAACTCATTTTTTTTCTGCTAACTCAGTTATCCTGCTTTGTAGTATACCCCTCAGGTTGACACCCTAGCTCTGTGCCTAAGAGATGGCTAATATAAACAGTGTGGATGTAAAAAGAAAAAGGCAGTTAATGAAGTTGAAGTTAATGGAGTTACTATTACTGATTGTTGTGATTTTATCAGACTGTTATAGAACTTGAAATGTTACTGATCATTATTGTTTCTGCTGAAGTCTATGTAGAAGTTCCTTGGTGTAACATTGTGATGTGTGTCTCTGGGCCCCTCAAAAGGAGCGGTGGGGTGGGGGACTGACAGAATGATGGAATACAAAGCCAATTCTGCACCCCCCTTGAAAGACCATCCTTTAGCTATCAGATGCCTAAAGTTGAGCTTTCTGGTCAACCAGACACCTCCCCTGGGACCCTCCTGGGCTGAGGGCTACCTCTAGCTCGCTGGCGGAGCGGATACAGCCACCTGAGCCAGGATCAAAGCTGCTGCTGCTTGTTGCTGGCTGGGGGACAACACACACACACACACACACACACACACACACACACACACACACACACACACACACACACACACACACACACACACACACACACACACACACACACACACACACACACACACACACACACACACACACACACACACACACACACACACACACACACACACACACACACACACACACACACACTGTCTCACTTCAAGTAAAGGTGCTGTAGATCTTGTTGGACTTGGTGCCCTTAGCAAGGATCAACTCTCTGTAGCGAATCCCCTGTATGTAAGGGAGGTGACCAGCTTACAGAAAAACATACCTGTCAAAATGTAAAGGGTATTGAAAAGGAAAAGGCCCACCGCTTACTCACCATTAAAAACTCATTATTTTATCGAAAGTTTGACGTTCCAGCCATCAATGGCCTTCATCAGAACCGATACGTCAAGCTTTTAACTTTGCTTAAATAAAACAATGAGTTTTTAATGCTGAGTGAGCATTGCACTGTTTCCTTTTCAATGTTGATCACATTTTTTGTTTGTCGTTATATCGTTGTTTGTGTAACTGTCCAAGGATTTTATGAAATTATTTTTTATTTCACCTTTACTTAACCAGGTAGGCCAGTTGAGAACAAGTTCTCATTTACAACTGCAACCTGGCCAAGATAAAGCAAAGCAGTGCGACACAAACAACACAGTTACACATGGGATAAACAAACGTACAGTCAATAACACAATATAAAAAAAATATTTACAGTGTGTGCAAATGTAGTAAGATTTCGGAGGTAAGGCAATAAATAGGCCATAGTGGCAAAATAATAACAATTTCGCAATTAAACACTGAAGTGAAAGATGTGCAGAAGATGAATGAGAAAGGAGCAAAAAATAAATAACAATATGGGGATGAGGTAGTCGGGTGGGCTATTTACAGATGTAAATACAGGGCTGTGTACAGGTGCAATGATTGGTAAGCTGCTCTGACAGAAGATGCTTACAGGGAGATATAAGACTCCAGATTCAGTGATTTTTGCAATTCGTTCCAGTCATTGACAGCAGAGAACTGGAAGGAAAGGCGGTCAAAGAAGGAGTTGGTGTAATGACGTTTGTCTGTTGTAAGAAGAGAGTCAGACCGAAATGCAGCGTGTAGGTTACTCATGACTTTAATGGATGAAAACGGTACATGAAATAACTGATATAAGAAAACAACAAACGAAACGTGAAACTAATTACAGCCTATCTGGTGACTACAACACAGAGACAGGAACAAACACCCACCCACAAAATACAACGCGAACTCAGGCTACCTAAATACGGTTCCCAATCCGAGACAACGAGAAACACCTGACTCCAATTGAGAATCGCCTCAGGCAGCCAAGCCTAACTAGACACACCCCTAATCATACACAATCCCAATTAATACAAACCCCAATACGAAGCACAACATATAAACCCATGTCACACCCTGGCCTACCCAAACATATACCAAAAACACAAAATACAATGACCAAGGCGTGACAGTTGGCTTTGGGGATGACCAGTGAAATATACCTTCTGGAGCGCGTGCTAAAGGTGGGTGCTGCTATGGTGACCAGTGAACTGAGATAAGGCGGGGTTTACCTACCAAAGACTTAAAGATGACCTGGAGCCAGTGGGTTTGGCATTGAATATGAAGCGAGGGCCAGCTAACGAGAACATACAGGTCGCAGTGGTGGGAAGTATATGGGGCTTTGGTCACAAAATGGATGGCACTGTGATAGACTACATCCAATTTGCTGAGTAGAGTGTTGGAGGCTATTTTGTAAATGACATCGCCGAAGTCAAGAATCAGTAGGATGGTCAGTTTTACAAGGCAAAATTGTAATATTAAACATTCATGAACATACAAGTGTATAACATTATTTAAAAGCTTAACTTCTTGTTAATCCAACCCCCTTGTCAGATTTTTTAAAGGCTTTACGGCGAAAGCATACCATGCGATTATCTGATGACAGCGCCCCACATCAAAATACTTTTTCAACCAGCACCGGCTTCACAAAAATCACAAATAGCGATAAAATAAATAACTTACCTTTGAAGATCTTCCTCTGTTTGCAATCAAAATGGTCCCAGCTACACAATGAATGCTTGTTTTGTTTGATAAAGTCCTTCTTTATATACAAAAAGTCTGTTTAGTTGGTGCCATTGATTTCAGTAATCCACTCCTTCAACATGCATACAAAGGATTTCAAAAAGCTACCGGTAAACTTTGTCCAAACAAGTTAAACAATGTTTCTAATCAATCCTCAGGTATCCCAATATGTAAATAAATGATAAAATTTCAGACGGAAGGAATGGTGTTCTATAGAAAAGGAAAATAAAGAAGAGCGCGCCCTCGTTCATCCGTGCCAAAAGTCTACCTTTCCTGATGAGAACACCTTGGCTAAACTACAACTACTTGTTCGATTTTCAAGAAACAAGGCTGAAACCCTTTCTAAAGACTGTTGACATATAGTGGAAGCCATAGGAACTGCAATCTGGGGCCTATTTTTTGTATATCCCATAGGTTAGCATTGTAAAGGCCTGTGACCTCAAAAATAAAACAAAATCCTCTGGTTTTTGCCTGCCATATCAGTGCTGTTATACTCACAGACATTATTCTAACAGTTTTAAAAACATCAGATTGTTTTATATCCAATTATACCAATTATATGCATATCCTAGTGTCTGGGCCTGAGTAACAGTTTATTTTGGGCACGTCAGTCATCCGGAAATTCAGGATACTGCCCACTAGCCTTAAGAAGTTTTAACACAGTGTCCAAGGAAGAGCCAGAAGTATAAATAATGGTGTCATCTGTGTAGTGGTGGATCAGAGAATCACCAGCAGCAAGAGCGACATCATTGATGTATACAGAGAAAAGAGTCGGCTTGAGAATTGAACCCTGTGGCACCACCATAGAGACTACCAGAGGTCCGGACAACAGGCCCTCCAATTTGACACACTGAACTCTATCTGAGAAGTAGTTGGTGAACCAGGCAAGGCAGTCATTTGAGAAACCAAGGCAGTTGAGTCTGCTGATAAGAATGGGGTGATTGACAGAGTCGAAAGCCTTGGCCAGGTCGATGAAGACGGCTGCACAGTATTGTCTTTTATCTATGGTGGTTATGATATCGCTTAGGACCTTGAGAGTGGCTGAAGTGCACCGATGACCAGCTCGCATAGCGGAAAAGGTACGGTGGGATTCAAAATGGTCTGTGATCTGTTTGTTAACTTTGCTTTCAAATACTTTTTAGAAAGGCATGGTAGGATAGATATAGATCTGTAACAGTTTGGGTCTAGAGTGTCTCCCCCTTTGGAAAGGGGCATGACCTTGACAGCTTACCAATCTTCATGGATCTCAGACGATATGGAAGAGAGGTTGAACAGAAAAGGGATTTAACAATTACGGCGGATAATTTTAGAAAGTGAGGGTACAGATTGTCGAGCCCAGCTGATTTATAGGGGTTCAGATTTTGCAGCTCTTTCAGAACATCAGTTATCTGGACTTGGGTGAAGGAGAATGGGGAGGCTTGGGAAAGTTGCTTTGGGGGGTGCAGAGCTGTTGAAGGGGGAAGGGTTAGCCAGGTGGAAAGCATGGCCAGCCGTAGAAAAATGCTTACTGAAATTCTCGATTATCGTAGATTTATCGGTGGTGACGGTGTTTCCTAGCCACAGTGCAGTGGGCAGCTGGGAGGACGTGCTTTTATTATCCATGGACTACAGTGCCCCAGACCTTTTTGGAGTTTGTGCTACAGGAAGCAAATTTCTGTTTGAAAATGCTAGCCTTTGCTTTCCTAACTGCCTGTGTATATTGGTTGCTAACTTCCCTGACAAGTTGCATATCGCGGGGGCTATTCGATGCTAATGCAGTACGCCACAGGACGTTTTTGTGCTGGTCAATGGCAGTTATGTCTGGAGTGAACCAAGGGCTATATCTGTTCTTAGTTCAACATTTTTTGAATGGGGCATGCTTATTGAAGATGGTGAGGAAAAACACTTTTAAAGAATTACCTCAACTGACGGAATGAGGTCAATATCCTTCCAGGATACCCTTCCCAAAGCCTTCCTAAGCCAGGATTCAGACATGGCTAGGACATCAGGGTTGGCGGAGTGTGCTAAAGCAGTGAATTAAACAAACGTAGGGAGGAGGCTTCTGGTGTTAACATGCATGAAACTAAGGCTTTTACAGTTACAGAAGTCAACAAATCATAGTGCCAGGAGAAAAGGAGAGGAACTGGGGGCTACAGGGCCTGGGTTAACTTCTACATCACCAGAGGAATAGAGGAAGAGTAGGATAAGGATACGGATAAATGCTATAGGATCTGGTCGTCTAGTGCGTTGGGTACAGAGAATAAAAGGAGCACATTTCTGGGCGTGGTAGAATTAGATTCAGTGCATTTTGCACAGACAATGGTATGGTGGGATGTGAGTACAGTTGAGGTAAACCTGGGTGTTGAGTGACAATGACAGTCGCCATCGCTTTTGTTTACTGTGGATTTGGTGGTCCACTACAACTGAAGGCTAAACAAGGTGGGTGCAGCTCTGGATTGTGTGAGCTTTGTTCACATAAGTACAGCATCACTACTCTTATTTGGTCTACTAGGCAAGGAACACAGACGGATATGTGAGGGATTGAGTCTTCTAGGACCTCTGTATACTGTTTTCTGTCTGTTGGCTCTATTCAATGCTCTATTCAATGCCTTCGTGGCCATTCAAAGAGGTGGGAATATTTACACTGCCTATATTTAGCACGGGCATTGTGGTGACTGTTAATTTCATTCTGCTCAAATGAAAGTAATCCTCTGTGTTGATTCACAGGATCGAAATGAAGGCATTATGAAAATAATTTTATAATGACCATTTCTAATGGAAATAATGATCTTTGCTGATTTGAGCAGAGGGCTGTAAAATGCAGGTGCACAAAGACTGATCCTCAGGCCCAATTTCCCTTTATGGTGTTGTAAAGAACAGCATGGTTGGGATGAGTACAATTATGTTTTCACGTTGTGAATAATTACAGAAATTTAAATCATAATGCTTCGATGACACTTATGCCATTGTGCTCCAGTTTGTTCCCAGTATGCAATTGAGACCAGCTTGGTCCAATGTCTAATACCTCAGATCCCAAGTAAACGCCTTAAAATGGGTTATTAGGATTTACACAGACAGAGTGCAATTCATGGAAATGAGAAATTGGGCCTCGAGTAGGCCTTGGTAAAGATGAACCATTACAGACAGCAAATGTTTGTGTCGTTAATGTCTTTTCAGCTTGCCAAAGCTTTGATCTCTGTAATTTGACATGTAGGATTACATTGACCACATATTTTTCCTCCTCTCATCAAAATGGAATATGCCCAAAAAATAGAAATTATATTTAGCGTGTGTAACATTTTGGGTCAACTGATTAAACTCAGGGAAGAACATTAGTTGTTATACTGGGGCATATTAAAAGCTAGTTCTAATTTAGCTAAAAAGCTAATCCAAATATGGAGAAACTACAGTCGTGATTTAAGGAGGATTAAAAGCAATTGTTCTGGTAACCCTTAGCAACAGACTGGTATAGGAACCATTTAGTTAATATATTGTTTCAGTACATATGGCATGGTAGTCGTCTGCCCATTTTTTAGGTGCTTGATTGTTGTTGGTTTTGTAGCTCAATGTTTTGTTTGGGTATTATTCTACACAGTGGCTATTATTCTATAAAGCTCTGCCCCAAAACAAGACCAAATTTGGTTGTTCCAGACCGGACCAAATTTGTACCAATCATAGACGTATATGTTTCACAAGTTTGGACATCACAGTACAGCATAGCACAGCACAGTAGAGTATAGCTCAGTACATTACAGTACATGGTAGTACAGTACAGTACAGTACAGTAAATACTGTACTCTAGTGTGCTCTATTGTACTGTACTAAACTCGACTGTATAGTACTGTACCATGCTCTCCAAACTTGTGTAACAGACATCTATGATTGGTTCAGATTTGGAGTGAACAAATTTCAACTACTTTTTCAATGTCCATGAACGTCAGGTGTGGTAGGTGCTCAGTGGGTGAGAGGGCTGGTTACAGTAAATGGAAAGAGAGGGGGCTCATGGGTAGGTGTCAGTAAAAGCTGTGAGAGGTGACATTAACTGGAGAGAGAGAGAGAGAGAAGAAAGACAGGGAGAGAGAGGGGAAAGGGAGATACCTAGTCAGTTGTACAATTTAATGCTTTCAACTGAAATGTGTCTTCCGCATTTAACCCAACCTCTGAATGCTTTCAACTGAAATGTGTCTTCCGCATTTAACCCAACCTCTGAATGCTTTCAACTGAAATGTGTCTTCCGCATTTAACCCAACCTCTGAATGCTTTCAACTGAAATGTGTCTTCCGCATTTAACCCAACCTCTGAATGCTTTCAACTGAAATGTGTCTTCCGCATTTAACCCAACCTCTGAATGCTTTCAACTGAAATGTGTCTTCCGTATTTAACCCAACCTCTGAATGCTTTCAACTGAAATGTGTCTTCCGCATTTAACCCAACCTCTGAATCAAAGAGGTGCAGGGGGCTGCCTTAATTGACATCCACAACATCGGTGCCCGGGGAACAGTGCGTTAACTTCCTTGCTCGGGGGCAGAACGACATATTTTTACCTTGTTACCTGCCCAGCGCTCGTACACGGGATGGGTACTCACGACTGTTTCAGTGGTGTGTATTCATGGGTGCCAAGGGAAGCCAGGTAGCTCCACATTTTTCAACAATAAAAAAAGGATGTTTAAATGTTTAACTTGAAATGGTGCTGGAACAGTGGTGCTCCTGTTGTCTTTGTGCTGATTTGTGCTAACTCTGTGGTTATCACAATGCCGCTTTATATGTTTTCATACCCTACATTACACCCTACCATACATCTACTGCACCTTGTTTACACACCCTACATTACTCATCTCATGTGTATATACTGTACTCTATACCATCTACTGCACCTTGTTTACACACCCTACATTACTCATCTCATGTGTATATACTGTACTCTATACCATCTACTGCACCTTGTTTACACACCCTACATTACTCATCTCATGTGTATATACTGTACTCTATACCATCTACTGCACCTTGTTTACACACCCTACATTACTCATCTCATGTGTATATACTGTACTCTATACCATCTACTGCACCTTGTTTACACACCCTACATTACTCATCTCATGTGTATATACTGTACTCTATACCATCTACTGCACCTTGTTTACACACCCTACATTACTCATCTCATGTGTATATACTGTACTCTATACCATCTACTGCACCTTGTTTACACACCCTACATTACTCATCTCATATGTATATACTGTACTCTATACCATCTACTGCATATTGCCTATGCCGTTTGGCCATCACTCATCTATATATTTTTATGCACATATTCGTATTCATTCATTTACACTTGTGTGTATAAGGTAGTTGTGAAATTGTTAGGATATATTACTTGTTAGATATTACTGCATGGTCGGAACTAGTAGTACAAGAATTTCGCTACACTTGCATTAACACCTGCTAACCATGTGTATGTGACAAATACATTTTATTTGATTTTATTGGGTTGTAAATCACTAGTTGTTTAGTAAACTGTTGAAAACATTCACTTGCTTGACCATACTGCAGATGATAACTGTGTGTATGAGATATTTGCTTTGTGGACTGCTCTTCGGTTTTGTGATGAAACAAACCTATGTGTAGTTAAATTTATTCGGACACTGTGTGACTGTTGTCCTTTTGTTGTCATGGCCTTATTGTATATCACGCTGGCGTATGAACAAATAGGTTATAGAGCAAACAACGCAATTATCACAACATCACAACAGGTTGTAAATATGGCTTTTTTTTACAGGCTTGGCTTGGCTTCCTCAGTGATTTTACCCACACATTGCTACTGGACTGTTCACACTCTGGTTTTGACCACAACATGACAGAAAGAGAAAGAAAACAGTTATGAGTTGAACGTAACAGTACGTGTGTGGACGGGAGGACAGTAGCAAGTGACCCAACTGTGGTTTGGGACTACTATGAATACCCATTGTAGCCAATTCAGTTGCAGTCATATTGCGTATTGATTTTCTGGTGCATTTTAATTACATAAATCATAAATTTACACTGTAAACACTGAAACTAATTGGTAAGTGTACCTTTACTTGTTATTTCTGTGAACTTTCATAATCCTCCCTCATGAGGTAGAGAAATACAAACATTTCCTAAAGATAATGTTTTTCTTTTGGTGACAGAATGACAAGACACTAGACAAAATTTCTTAAATTTACAGAAGGCAAATCATATCTGCCAAAACTAAATATAAATGTTGATATTAGTTCGCAGGGGTCTTCAACATTGTAATGAGTAAGATGGGAGACAGAGTGCTGGTTTCAAGCGCAGGGCGCAGCAGGTGTTTATTAGTAAAGGACCACGGGAGGAGGCAGGAAGCTGGGTCCAGGGGGCAGGAAGTAGGTCATACACAGGGACTCCAAAAAGGTAACAGTACAGGCAGGGAAAGGCTAATAACATAGTCCGGGAGATCAGGCAAGAGGTTGATGACAGTAAATCTGAAAGGCAAAAGTATAGGCAGGGAATAGGAAAAAAGCATTGTTAGTGAGGATGACCAAAAACTACGATACACGGGAGTACTAATAAAATTAAATAAAATTGTATTTGTCACATACACATGGTTAGCAAATGTTAATGTGAGTGTAGCGAAATGCTTGTGCTTCTAGTTCCGACAATGCAGTAATAACCAACAAATAATCTAACCTAACAATTCCACAACAACTACTTTGTACACACAAGTCTAAAGGGATGAAGAATATGTACACAAACATATATGAATGAGTGATGGTACAGAACGGCATAGGCAAGATGCAGTAGATGGTATCGAGTACAGTATATACGTACATATGAGATGAGTAATGTAGGGTATGTAAACATTATATTAAGTGGCATTGTTTAAAGTGGCTAGTGATACATTTTTCCAGCAATTTTTCCATTATTAAAGTGGCTGGAGTTGAGTCAGTATGTTGGCAGCAGCCACTCAATGTTAGTGGTGGCTGTTTAACAGTCTGATGGCCTTGAGAAAGAAGCTGTTTTTCAGTCTCTCGCTCCCAGCTTTGATGCACCTGTACTAACCTCGCCTTCTGGATGATAGCGGGGTGAACAGGCAGTGGCTCAGGTGGTTGTTGTCCTTGATGATCTTTATGGCCTTCCTGTGACATCGGGTGGTGTAGGTGTCCTGGAGGGCAAGTAGTTTGCCCCAGGTGATGCGTTGTGCAGACCTTACTACCCTCTGGAGAGCCTTACGGTTGTGGGCGGAGAAGTTGCCGTACCAGGCGGTGATACAGCCTGACAGGATGCTCTCGATTGTGCATCTGTAAAAGTTTGTGAGTGCTTTTGGTGACAAGCCGAATTTCTTCAGCCTCCTGAGAAATAAACAGAAATAAACAGAGCTCAGAATAGAATGTGTATCAAAAACAAACAATACCTCACAATGATGTTGTGCAAAGAAATTAACTTAATCGTGTGTTTAAATAACAAACAGGGGATCAGAATTCAGTTGATTGGGATCTGGAGAGTGAGCTGCTTTCAGGGGATCTATGTGTTTGAGAGTGTGAGCTGGAAAGTGGGCTGGAAAGTGAGCTGCGTTCAGGGGATCTATGTGTTTGAGAGTGTGATCTGGAAAGTGGGCTGGAAAGTGAGCTGCGGTCAGGGGATCTATGTGTTTGAGAGTGTGAGCTGGAAAGTGGGCTGGAAAGTGAGCTGCGTTCAGGGGATCTATGTGTTTGAGAGTGTGAGCTGGAAAGTGGGCTGGAAAGTGAGCTGCGTTCAGGGGATCTATGTGTTTGAGAGTGTGATCTGGAAAGTGGGCTGGAAAGTGAGCTGCGGTCAGGGGATCTATGTGTTTGAGAGTGTGAGCTGGAAAGTGGGCTGGAAAGTGAGCTGCGTTCAGGGGATCTATTTGTTTGAGAGTGTGAGTTGGAAGCAGACGTTACGAACATGTATTTCTAATACCTTTTAAGACTTTTTCTGCTATGTGTTGACTAAGACCCCTTTTCCATCTGTTTGACCAGAATTCAAAGCCTTTGCTTTTTCCACATCTTTGGGATGGAAAATGGTTGAAAAATGTATATATATGCCTCAATTAAAAACAAATATAGACCCTTAGCTTTCATTTGACACCAAATTTGATGTGCTCCTCTGAGCCACACATGAGATTTCATGGGGATTTTTACATGGAAATGCCCATATCCATCTACCCAGAGGATGTGCAGCATCTCAGAACCCCTTCACTCACTTTGTGGATACAGTATCTTACCACCACGCCATTCTATCTTCTGGCCCCCGGGTGCAAGTTTTGTCTTTTGCCCAGTCTTTATACAGTTGATTGAAATAATCAAAGCTTGATGATGAGTAGGTTATTTTAATAATCGGTGTAGTGCCCCAGGACCCCAGGACCAAGTTTGGGAAACCCTGCCCTAGAGCGCTGGTTACTAATTGAATAACCTGAAATCTGACCCAGAGCCGCTGACTGGACTGGCAGGAAAAGTTGCATCCATTTCTGGGAAGTATTAAGATTAGCTTTCTAACAGATATGAGATGGTAAAGTGTGCAGGAGGAGCATCCCAGTGCTGCCTGGAAAGTGTGTCAGTTACCTGGGGGATTGACCAAACAATACAGAGTGACAAGGCTCAAACCAAAGGTTGCATTACTGGGTGGAGATCGGCCCCGCCCTTCAAAGTTGTGAGAACCAAAACCTGGTTTAAGCTACAGGGTCACTGGAGAGGGAGGTGTGGAAAGAGTCAGGGGAGATGAGAAATAGAGAGATGCAACCAGAGATGGAGGGGGGCGGGGCAAACTGGCAGACAGACAAAGTGGTGCCAGGCACTGCCTATGCCCTGCGGCCAGACCTCTCCCAGCTTCATCCCCTGCTGGCCAGCTGTTCCTTGGCCACCAGGATACTACCCGGGAGGTTAGCTGTGTGTTTGTGTTGTTTCTCTAGAATAACCACAAGGCAGGGCAGCTTTCCTTTCCCCTCCCCTCCCCTTCTCACCCCATATGGGAGATGGAGAGATGGATCACACCCACACATCCACCTGAAAACCACTGTATCTTTGGTCATGTGCCTCAACAGCTGTATCACTGACCCATAATTCACTGACTGTTGTCTATTCAAGACAAACTTGATCACTCAACCTATTTTCTCCCATTCTTCCTTGCAGATTTTCTCAAGCTCTGTTAAGTTAGATGGGGAGCAGAGCCAAACAGCAATCTTCAAGTCTTTCCACAGATTTTCAATGGGATTCAAGTCTGGTATTTGGCTGGGCCACTCAAGGACTTTTACTTTCCTGTTCTGAAGCCATTCCAGCGTTGCTTTTGCTCTATGCTTAGGGTCATTGTCCTGTTGGAATGTAAATCTTCGTCCCCCAGTCAAAGGTTGTTTGCACTCTGAAGCAGGTTCTCATCAAGGAATTGCCTGTATTTGGCTCCATTCATTGTTCCCTCTATCCTTACCAGTCTCCCAGTGCCTGCGACTGAAAAGCTTCACCATAGCATTATTGCTACCACCACCACGCTTCACAGTAGGGGTGGTGTTTACCACCACAAAACAATGCTGGCACTAAGACCGCACTCAACGAGCTGTATAGGGTCATAAGCAACCACCCAGAGGTGTCGCTTGCGTGGCTAGTGACTTTAATGCATAAAAACTGAAATCCGTTTTACCTCATTTCTACCAGCATTGTACCTGTGCAACTAGAGACAAAGAAACTGTAGATCACCTTTACTCCACACACAGAGACGCATACAAAGCTCTCTCGCTCTCTATCTGGCAAATATGATCATAACTCAATCTTCCTGATTCGAGCTTACAAGCAAAAGGTCAAATGGAAGGTACAAGTGACGTCCTCAATACAGAAGTGATCCGGTAAAGTGGATACAGCCAGAGCATAGACTTGCTTCGCTAGCACGGACTGGAATATTTTCCCTGGATTAATCCGATGGCATTAAGGAGTTTACCAAATCAGTCACCAACTTCATTAACAAGAGTCCAGCAGCAACAATGTTATCCCCACATTGACCTACGTTCATATCCCAATCAGAAGCCATGGATTACTGAGCTAAAGGCTAGAGCTTCTGCTTTCAAGGAGTGGGACACTAATCCGAACACTTATAAGAACTCCTGGTATGCCCTTCTACGATCCATCAAACAAGTGTCAATACAGGACTAAGATTGAATCCTACTACAGCGGCTCTGATGCTCGTCGGATGTGGCAAGGGTTTGCAAACAAAGGGAAAACCAGCCGCAAGCTGCCCAGTGACGCAAGCCTACCAGATGAGCTAAATTCATTCTATGCTGGCTTAGAGGATAGCAAAACTGAACTATGCATGAGAGCACCATCTGTTCCCGACGGTTGTGTGATCACACTCGCCAATGTGATTAAGACCTTGAAACATTTTAACATTCACAAGGCCGCAGGGTGAATCACACTGCCCTTTCCCACCTGGACAAAAGGAACAGTGTATTCTGGAAGTATTCTGACCACTTTCTTTGTACCACATTGTGTTACATTACAGCCTTATTAAAACATATATTAAATTAAACAAAATCCTTGTCACTCTACACACAATACCCCACAGTGACAAAGAGAACAATTATTTGTAGACTTTTTTGCACATTCATTACAAACAAAAAAATAGAAATACCTTATTTACATAAGCATTCAGACCCTTTGCGATGAGACTTGAAATTGAGCTCAGGTGCATCCTGTTTCCATTGATTATCCTTGAGATGTTTCTACAACTTGATTGGAGTCCACCTATGGTGAATTGAATTAATTGGACATGATTTGGAAAGGCACACACCTGTCTATATAAGGTCCCACAGTTGACAGTGCATGCCAGAGCAAAAACCAAGCCAGGAGGTCAAAGGAATTGTCTATAGAGATCCGAGACAGGATTGTGTTGAGGCACAGATCTGGGGAAGAGTACCAAAACATGTCTGCAGCATTGCAGAAGATCCCCAACACAGTGGCCTCCATCATTCTTAATTAGAAAAAGTTTGGATCCACCAAGACTCTTCCTAGAGCTGGCCTCCCGGCCAAACTGAGCAATCGGTGGATAAGGGCCTTGGTCAGGGAGGTGACCAAGAACCCAATGGTCACTCTGACAGAGCTTCAGAGTTCCTCTGTGGAGATGGGAGAACCTTCCTGAAGGACAATCATCTCTGCAGCACTCCACCAATCAGGCCTTTATGGTAGTGTGGCCAGACGGAAGCCACACCTTAGTAAAAGGCACATGACAGTCCGCTTGGAGTTTGTCAAAAGGCACCTAAAGACTCTCAGACCATGAGAAACAAGATTCTCTGGTCTGATGAAACCAAGATTGAACTCTTTGGCCTGATTGCCAAGAATCAAGTCTGGAGGAAACCTGGCACTATCTACGTTGAAGCATGGTGGTGGCAGCAGCATGCTGTTTGGATGTTTTTGAGTGGCAGGGACTGGGAGACTAGTCAGTATAGAGGGAAAGATGAATGGAGCAAAGTACAGAGAGATCCTTGATGAAAAAGCAGGAGTGGCTTTGGGACAATTCTCTGAATGTGCTCGAGTGGCCCAGCCAGAGCCTAGACGTGAACCTGATCGAACATCTCTGGAGAATAGCCATGCAGCGACGTTCACATTTAGTCTACACCTGTTGTTTATGAAGCATGTGACAAATAACATTTTATTTGATTTTGTTAGACGGGTGAAGAGTTGTGACTAGTTTTTTTCAGACATAGCGCTTTGTATTCAGGCCAAAGAGTACATTTTTTGTCTCATCAGACCACAGAATCCTATGCCTTACAATCTCAGAGTCTTTCACATGCCTATTTGAAAACTCCAGGTGTGCTGTCATGAGACTTTTTCTCAGGAGTTGCTTCCATCTGGCCACTTTCCCATAAATCCCACATTGGTGAAGTGCTGTAGAGACTGTTGTCCTTCTGGCAGGTTCTCCCAATCTCAGCCAATGAACTCTGTGGTTTTGTCAGAGTGGTCATTGTGTCACGTCGGCTCCTGCTCCTCCCCTCCGGCGTACAACATCGCCACAGTACTAACTAATGGTCCTAGGATTCATCATTATGCACACCTGGCACTCATCATTATGCACACCTGTGAATCATTATGATTCATTATGATTCACACCTGGACTCCATTACCATCATCATTTCCTCCCATTTATATGTCACTCTCCCATGTTCACTCACCAGTTGGTATTGCTCTTGTGTATCGGCGTACTGCCTTATGTTAGTGTCGTTTTGTTGTTTTATTCAAATGTTTCACCTGCTTCCGACTCACCGCCCCATCATTATAGAATACCATCTCAAAATATGGAACCAGCAGGACAACTGGACATCTCCCAGACGATCAATGAACAAGGTGACCTTCTTCGTCAACTCCATGATCAGCTGGTTCAACTGGGGACGGCCATGGAAGATGTTCTCCGCAGTCTACAACGCCTCAACAGTGGAGGATATTCTAAAGCCAGTCTACCCAAACGGGTGGCAGCGTAGCCTAGTGGTTAGAGCGTTGGACTAGTAACCGGAAGGTTGCGAGTTCAAACCCCCGACCTGACAAGGTACAAATCGTCGTTCTGCCCCTGAACAGGCAGTTAACCCACTGTTCCCAGGCCGTCATTGAAAATAAGAATGTGTTCTTAACTGACTTGCCTGGTTAAATAAAGGTTAAAGTATATATATATATAAAATAACAAAAGTGTCAGCACACAAACCCATTTAGCAACCCGCTCAGGTCAGCGATGCCCGTCTATCCCTACCGGATAAATATGACGGGACACCATCCAAATGCCGTTGCTTCCTCCTCACTCTATTTTGCACATCAGATGGGAGTTCCCACCACCAAGAGGTTGCCACGGTTATTTCTCTGCAGACTGGGCAGGCATTGGAATGGGCTATGGCCGTCTGGGAGAGAAGGGAGGAGGAGCTCGAGTCTTATGAGGGGTTCATGGCTCTGTTTTAATGTATATTCATTCATTCTGCGGAGGGCAGAGAGGTAGATGAGTGTCTGCTCTAGCGGGGGAATCAGACGGCTGCTGGGTATGTACTTACCTCCTGGACAGTACGAACTTCCAGTGGATGGAATGAGCTGGCGCTCAGCACATTATGTAGAAGAAGTCTGCGCGAGGGGGTCCAGATGGAACTAGCCTGCCGAGATGACAACCTCACCCTGGACGCACTCATTGCGATGGCCATCCGTCTGGATAACCTCCTCCGTTAGTGTCGGCATCTCCATCGCTTCTCTCCCTCCTTCAGCGAGTGTTTAGGATCAGTGCCTGAACCCATGGAGGTAGCGGTCACACGTCTTCCTGCGGCGGAACGACCTAGATGGATACAGCTGGGGTTCTGTCTGTATTGTGGCCAGGGAGGTCACAAGCGCCAGCGGTGTCCATTATTTCAGAATCTGGGATCCACTAGAGCAGAGAGATGGTCACGTGATGTTACATCCCCCGGACCAGGAGTGAGTATTCCATCTACTGCTCTTCCAGACTCTTTTTAGTACCCATCACTCTGGCTGACTGTCCCTCATGTTCTGTGTCTACAGCTTTAGTGGATTCTGGCGCCGCTTTATGGATCAGACCCTTGCTTCCTCTCTCAATATTACTACCTACCCACTCTCCTCTCCTTTACCGGTTTGTAGGTCTCTACTGTTGGCCTCTAGGATCCGGAACCATCACACACATCACCCAACTACTCACCCTCACCGTGGAGCCCAATCACCAGGAAAACATCCCCTTCATCACCAGTTCACAAGATCATCGTCGGCCTACCTTGGCTTAAGCGCCACAACCCTACCATATCATGGTCGAGGATGAGAATCAAAGACTGGTAACCTGAATGCCGGAAGACCTGCTTTCCTGTCTTCAGTTTTTCCACGTCGGTTTAGAGTCCTGTGGTTGCCCTCCAGCCCAACATCCAGTAGGAATATCTTGGAATTCTCCGAGACCCACACTACCTGTCTACCTCCTCATCACTCCTGGGACTGTGCCATTGACCTGTTTTCCCGGTGCTACACCTCTGCGCATATGCATCTACCCTCTGTCAGTGGCTGAGACCCTGGCCATGGAGGACTACATTCAAGAGGTGCTCCAACAGGATTTCATCTGCAGGTCCACGTCCTCTGCGTCGGCTGGTTTCTTTTTAGTAGCCAAGGAGGGAGGATTACGCCCTTGTATCGATTACCGTGGACTCAATGACATCTCCACGAAATATCGGTACCCTCTCCAGCTGCTTCCATCAGCCATCGAGCAGCTCCGCGGGGTCCGGTTCTTCACCAAACAGGACCTGCGGAGTGCCTACAATGTCATTCACATCCGGAAGGGGGATGCGTGGAAGACGGCATTCAGCACGATGTCTGGTCACTACAAGTACTTGGTTATGCTCTTTGGCTTAGCCAATGTTCCTTCACTGTTCCAGCGAGGTGTTCAGGGACATGCTCAGACATCGAGCAATACATTGGGTTCTTGGTCACCTCCCTGACCAAGGTCCTACTTGCCCTGTTGCACAGTTTGCTGGGGAAACCAATTATAGGCAGAGTCTGGGTAGTTCTATATTTTTGCAATTTCCCAATGATGGAGACCACTGCTCTTGGAAAATATCCACGCTCAAGAAATGGTTTTATACCCTTCCCCAGATATGCCTCATCACTATTCTATCTCAGAGATCGGCAAACAGTTCCTTGGTGTAGTTTCTGCTTTGACATGCACTGTCAACTGTGGGACCTCATATAGACAGACATTTGAATTGGCCACAGGTGGACTCCAATCAAGTTGTAATGACAACTCAATGACATTTTATGTTCAATAAATAAGCTAACATCTCTAAAAACTTTCATCATTATGAGGTATTGTGTGTAACTGGGTGAAATAAATCAAATCAAATCAAATTTTATTTGTCACATACACATGGTTAGCAGATGTTAATGCGAGGGTAGCGAAATGCTTGTGCTTCTAGTTCCGACAATGCAGTAATAACCAACAAGTAATCTAGCTAACAATTCCAAAACTACTACCTTATAGACACAAGTGTAAGAGGATAAGAATATGTACATAAAGATATATGAGTGAGTGATGGTACATAGCGGCATAGGCAAGATACAGTAGATGGTATTGAGTGCAGTATATACATATGAGATGAGTATGTAAACAAAGTGGCATAGTTAAAGTGGCTAGTGATACATGTATTACATAAAGATGCAGTAGATAATATAGAGTACAGTATATACATATGAGATGAATAATGTAGGGTATGTAAACATTATATTAGGTAGTATTGTTTAAAGTGGCTAGTGATATATTTTACAAAATTTCCCATCAATTCCCATTATTAAAGTGGCTGGAGTTGAGTCAGTGTTTTGGCAGTAGCCACTCAATGTTAGTGGTGGCTGTTTAACAGTCTGATGGCCTTGGGATATCAAATCAAATCAAATCAAATTTATTTATATAGCCCTTCGTACATCAGCTGATATCTCAAAGTGCTGTACAGAAACCCAGCCTAAAACCCCAAACAGCAAACAATGCAGGTGTAAAAGCACGGTGGCTAGGAAAAACTCCCTAGAAAGGCCAAAACCTAGGAAGAAACCTAGAGAGGAACCGGGCTATGTGGGGTGGCCAGTCCTCTTCTGGCTGTGCCGGGTAGAGATTATAACAGAACATGACCAAGATGTTCAAATGTTCATAAATGACCAGCATGGTCAAATAATAATAAGGCAGAACAGTTGAAACTGGAGCAGCAGCACAGTCAGGTGGACTGGGGACAGCAAGGAGCCATCATGTCAGGTAGTCCTGGGGCACGGTCCTAGGGCTCAGGTCCTCCGAGAGAGAGAAAGAAAGAGAGAATTAGAGAGAGCATATGTGGGGTGGCCAGTCCTCTTCTGGCTGTGCCGGGTGGAGATTATAACAGAACGTGGCCAAGATGTTCAAATGTTCATAAATGACCAGCATGGTTGAATAATAGTAAGGCAGAACAGTTGAAACTGGAGCAGGAGCATGGCCAGGTGGACTTGGGACAGCAAGGAGTCCTCATGTCAGGTAGTCCTGGGACATGGTCCTAAGGCCCAGGCCAGTTGAAACTGGAGCAGCAGCATGGCCAGGTGGACTGGGGACAGCAAGGAGTCATCATGTCAGGTAGTCCTGGGGCATGGTCCTAGGGCTCAGGTCCTCCGAGAGAGAGAAAGAAAGAGAGAAGGAGAGAATTAGAGAACGCACACTTAGATTCACACAGGACACCGAATAGGACAGGAGAAGTACTCCAGATAAACAAACTGACCCTAGCCCCCGACACATAAACTACTGCAGCATAAATACTGGAGGCTGAGACAGGAGGGGTCAGGAGACACTGTGGCCCCATCCGAGGACACCCCGGACAGGGCCAAACAGGAAGGATATAACCCCACCCACTTTGCCAAAGCACAGCCCCCACACCACTAGAGGGAAATCTCCAACCACCAACTTACCATCCTGAGACAAGGCCGAGTATAGCCCACAAAGATCTCCGACACGGTACAACCCAAGGGGGGGGGGGGGACCCAGACAGGCCGACCACAGTGAATCAACCCACCCAGGTGACGCACCCCCCCCAGGGACGGCACGAGAGAGCCCCAGCAAGCCAGTGACTCAGCTCCCGTAACAGGGTTAGAGGCAGAGAATCCCAGTGGAAAGAGGGGAACCGGCCAGGCAGAGACAGCAAGGGCGGTTCGTTGCTCCAGAGCCTTTCCGTTCACCTTCCCACTCCTGGGCCAGACTACACTCAATCATATGACCCACTGAAGAGATGAGTCTTCAGTAAAGACTTAAAGGTTGAGACCGAGTTTGCGTCTCTGACATGGGTAGGCAGACCGTTCCATAAAAATGGAGCTCTATAGGAGAAAGCCCTGCCTCCAGCTGTTTGCTTAGAAATTCTAGGGACAATTAGGAGGCCTGCGTCTTGTGACCGTAGCGTACGTGTAGGTATGTACGGCAGGACCAAATCAGAGAGGTAGGTAGGAGCAAGCCCATGTAATGCTTTGTAGGTTAGCAGTAAAACCTTGAAATCAGCCCTTGCTTTGACAGGAAGCCAGTGTAGAGAGGCTAGCACTGGAGTAATATGATCAAATGTTTTGGTTCTAGTCAGGATTCTAGCAGCCGTATTTAGCACTAACTGAAGTTTATTTAGTGCTTTATCCGGGTAGCCGGAAAATAGAGCATTGCAGTAGTCTAACCTAGAAGTGACAAAAGCATGGATTAATTTTTCTGCATCATTTTTGGACAGAAAGTTTCTGATTTTTGCAATGTTACGTAGATGGAAAAAAGCTGTCCTCGAAATGGTCTTGATATGTTCTTCAAAAGAGAGATCAGGGTCCAGAGTAACGCCGAGGTCCTTCACAGTTTTATTTGAGACGACTGTACAACCATTAAGATTAATTGTCAGATTCAACAGAAGATCTCTTTGTTTCTTGGGACCTAGAACAAGCATCTCTGTTTTGTCCGAGTTGAATAGTAGAAAGTTTGCAGCCATCCACTTCCTTATGTCTGAAACACATGCTTCTAGCGAGGGCAATTTTGGGGCTTCACCATGTTTCATTGAAATGTACAGCTGTGTGTCATCCGCATAGCAGTGAAAGTTTACATTATGTTTTCGAATAACATCCCCAAGAGGTAAAATATATAGTGAAAACAATAGTGGTCCTAAAACAGAACCTTGAGGAACACCGAAATGTACAGTTGATTTGTCAGAGGACAAACCATTCATAGAGACAAACTGATATCTTTCCGACAGATAAGACCTAAACCAGGCCAGAACATGTCCGTGTAGACCAATTTGTGTTTCCAATCTCTCCAAAAGAATGTGGTGATCGATGGTATCAAAAGCAGCACTAAGGTCTAGGAGCACGAGGACAGATGCAGAGCCTCGGTCCGATGCCATCAAAATGTCATTTACCACCTTCACAAGTGCCGTCTCAGTGCTATGATGGGGTCTAAAACCAGACTGAAGCATTTCGTATACATTGTTTGTCTTCAGGAAGGCAGTGAGTTGCTGCGCAACAGCCTTCTCTAAAATCTTTGAGAGGAATGGAAGATTCGATATAGGCCGATAGTTTTTTATATTTTCTGGGTCAAGGTTTGGCTTTTTCAAGAGAGGCTTTATTACTGCCACTTTTAGTGTGTTTGGTACACATCCAGTGGATAGAGAGCCGTTTATTATATTCAACATAGGAGGGCCAAGCACAGGAAGCAGCTCTTTCAGTAGTTTAGTTGGAATAGGGTCCAGTATACAGCTTGAAGGTTTAGAGGCCATGATTATTTTCATCATTGTGTCAAGAGATATAGTACTAAAACACTTGAGCGTCTCTCTTGATCCTAGGTCCTGGCAGAGTTGTGCAGACTCAGGACAACTGAGGTTTGGAGGAATACGCAGGTTTAAAGAGGAGTCCGTAATTTGCTTTCTAATAATCATAATCTTTTCCTCAAAGAAGTTCATGAATTTATCACTGCTAAAGTGCAAGTCATCCTCTCTTGGGGAATGCTGCTTTTTAGTTAGCTTTGCCACAGTATCAAAAAGGAATTTCGGATTGTTCTTATTTTCCTCAATTAAGTTAGAAAAATAGGACGATCGAGCAGCAGTAAGGGCTCTTCGGTACTGCACGGTACCGTCCTTCCAAGCTAGTCGGAAGACTTCCAGTTTGGTGTGGCGCCATTTCCGTTCCAATTTTCTGGAAGCTTGCTTCAGAGCTCGGGTATTTTCTGTGTACCAGGGAGCTAGTTTCTTATGAGACATTTTTTTAGTTTTTAGGGGTGCAACTGCATCTAGGGTATTGCGCAAGGTTAAATTGAGATCCTCAGTTAGGTGGTTAACGGATTTTTGTCCTCTGGCGTCCTTGGGTAGGCAGAGGAAGTCTGGAAGGGCATCAAGGAATCTTTGTGTTGTCTGTGAATTTATAGCACGACTTTTGATGTTCCTTGGTTGGGGTCTGAGCAGATTATTTGTTGCAATTGCAAACGTAATAAAATGGTGGTCCGATAGTCCAGGATTATGAGGAAAAACATTAAGATCCACAACATTTATTCCATGGGACAAAACTAGGTCCAGCGTATGACTGTGAGAGTGAGTGGGTCCAGAGACATGTTGGACAAAACCCACTGAGTCGATGATGGCTCCAAAAGCCTTTTGGAGTGGGTCTGTGGACTTTTCCATGTGAATATTAAAGTCACCAAAGATTAGAATATTATCTGCAATGACTACAAGGTCTGATAGGAATTCAGGGAATTCTTAAAAATGGTGGTCCGATAGTCCAGGTGAGGAAAACATTAAGATCCACAACATTTATTCCATGGGACACTAGGTCCAAGAAACGCTGTATGGCCCTCAGTGAGAAGTTTCTTATGACTCAGTGAGAAACGCTGTATATGGCCCAGGAGGCCTGTAAACAGTAGCTATAAAAAGTGATTGAGTAGGCTGCATAGATTTCATGACTAGAAGCTCAAAAGACTCAAAAAACGTCATTTTTTTTTTGTAAATTGAAATTTGCTATCGTAAATGTTAGCAACACCTCCGCCTTTGCGGGATGCACGGGGATATGGTCACTAGTGTAGCCAGGAGGTGAGGCCTCATTTAACACAGTAAATTCATCAGGCTTAAGCCATGTTTCAGTCAGGCCAATCACATCAAGATTATGATCAGTGATTAGTTCATTGACTATAATTGCCTTTGAATTAAGGGATCTAACATTAAGTAGCCCTATTTTGAGATGTGAGGTATCATGATCTCTTTCAGTAATGACAGGAATGGAGGTGGTCTTTATCCTAGTGAGATTGCTAAGGCGAACACCGCCATGTTTAGTTTTGCCCAACCTAGGTCGAGGCACAGACACGGTCTCAATGGTGATAGCTGAGCTGACTACACTAACTATGCTAGTGGCAGACTCCACTATGCTGGCAGGCTGGCTAATTACATTTACATTTAAGTCATTTAGCAGACGCTCTTATCCAGAGCGACTTACCTGGCCTGCACCCTATTTCATTGTGGAGCTAGAGGAGTTAGAGCCCTGTCTATGTTGGCAGATAAGATGAGAGCACCCCTCCAGCTAGGATGGAGTCCGTCACTCCTCAGCAGGTCAGGCTTGGTCCTGTTTGTGGGTGAGTCCCAGAAAGAGGGCCAATTATCTACAAATTCTATCTTTTGGGAGGGGCAGAAAACAGTTTTCAACCAGCGATTGAGTTGTGAGACTCTGCTGTAGAGCTCATCACTCCCCCTAACTGGGAGGGGGCCAGAGACAATTACTCGATGCCGACACATCTTTCTAGCTGATATGCACGCAGAAGCTATGTTGCGCTTGGTGATCTCTGACTGTTTCATCCTAACATCGTTGGTGCCGACGTGGATAACAATATCTCTATACTCTCTACACTCGCCAGTTTTAGCTTTAGCCAGCACCATCTTCAGATTAGCCTTAACGTCGGTAGCCCTGCCCCCGGGTAAACAGTGTATGATCGCTGGATGATTCGCTTTAAGTCTAATACTGCGGGTAATGGAGTCGCCATTGACTAGAGTTTTCAATTTGTCAGAGCTAATGGTGGGAAGCTTCGGCGTCTCAGACCCCGTAACGGGAGGAGTAGAGACCAGAGAAGACTCGGCCTCTGACACCGACCCGCTGCTTAATGGGGAGAACCGGTTGAAAGTTTCTGTCTGCTGAATGAGCGACACCGGTTGAGCGTTCCTACAGCATTTCCTTCCAGAAACCGTGAGAAAGTTGTCCGGCTGCGGGGACTGTGCCAGGGGATTTATACTACTATCTGTACTTACTGGTGGCACAGACGCTGTTTCATCCTTTCCTACACTGAAATTACCCTTGCCTAACGATTGCGTCTGAAGCTGGGCTTGCAGTACAGCTATCCTCGCCGTAAGGCGAGCACAGCGGCTGCAATTAGAAGGCATCATGTTAATGTTACTACTTAGCTTCGGCTGTTGGAGGTCCTGACGAATCGTGTCCAGATAAAGCGTCCGGAGTGAAAAAGTCGAGGAAAAAATAAATATATGAACGGTAATTAAAAAGTGAAACCCGTAAAGTTGTCAGGTAGCAAAATAGGTTGGCAACAAAACGCACAGCAATTCGAAAACAAGCCTGCAAGATAGAAGTGTCACGCCCTGGTCTTAGTATTTTGTGTCTATATATTTATTTGGTCAGGCCAGGGTGTGACATGGGTTTATTTTGTTGTGTTCGTGTTGGGGTTTTAGTAGGCTTTGGGATTGTGGCTGAGTAGGGGTGTCTAGCATAGGCTATGGCTGCCTGAGGCGGTTCTCAATCAGAGTCAGGTGATTCTCGTTGTCTCTGATTGGGAACCATATTTAGGTAGCCTGGGTTTCACTGTGTGTTTTGTGGGTGATTGTTCCTGTCTCTGTGTTTGTTGTCACAAGATAGGCTGTATTGGTTTTTGCGTTTCGTTTGTTCAATTTTCATTAAAGAACATGAGTAACCACCACGCCACATTTTGGTCTGCTCCTCTTTCAGCAGACTAACGCCGTTACAGAATCACCCCAAGACAAAAAACACACCACAATAACCATGTCACACCCTGGCCTGACCAAATAAATAAAGAAAACACAAAATACTAAGACCAAGGCGTGACAAGAAGCTGTTTTTCAGTCTCTCGGTCCCAGCTTTGATGCACCTGTACTGACCTCGCCTTCTGGATGATAGCGGGGTGAACAGGCAGTGACTCGGGTGGTTGTTGTCCTTGTTGATCTTTATGGCCTTCCTGTGACATCGGGTGGTGTAGGTGTCCTGGAGGGCAAGTAGTTTGCCCCCGGTGATGCGTTGTGCAGACCTCACTACCCTCTGGAGAGCCTTACGGTTGTGGGCAGAGCAGTTGCCGTACCAGGCGGTGATACAGCCTGACAGGATGCTCTCGATTGTGCATCTGTAAAAGTTTGTGAGTGCTTTTGGTGACAAGCCGAATTTCTTCAGCCTCCTGAGAAATAAACAGAAATAAACAGAGCTCAGAATAGAATGTGTATCAAAAACAAACAATACCTCACAATGATGTTGTGCAATGAAATGAACTTAATCGTGTGTTTAAATAATCCCGATGCAAAACCAGTTGAGAAACTCTGGTCCAACTTCCCTGAACATACAGTAAATACAATTATTATTTGCGCTCTTCCCATGACAGCTCCCTCTGTGACTGTTGTAATAATGCCATGGTTTTTCTATGGCTTTTATTGTGTTGGTATCTCATTGTCCGTGACAGTGGTTCTCAAATCTCTCCTAGTTGAGCCCCGGACGTTTCACAGTTTTATTGTAGGCCTGAACTAGCTCACCCGATTCAAGTAGTCAAGTGTTTGATAAGTAGTTCAAATACATGGAGCGGTTGACCACCCAAACAACCATCCTAATCTGTGGATCGTAGTGTAGTTAGTCTGTCATAATCCAATTGTTTTATGTGACAATACAGTAATGTCTGTGTTGAAGCAGTCTTGTGCTAGCCTGGTCCCAAGCTGTGCTATAGTCAACTTTTTTACTGTTATGATGCCATACAAGATAGAGGAGGTTCTTGGATATTAACGTCATCTTTTTTGAGGAACTGTCAATGACTTGCATGGCATGCAATTGACAGGCTTTCCAGAGGCATTCTTAAGCATAACAATAGCTTGTCTGGAAGTGTGCTACTTCTGCTACCACTAATACAGCATAGCTGGGTCAATAGCTATGCTTGAACACTTGGATAAAATGACTAAACATTTCTCCAAAAGTCTCCAACCAGCACATCTTGTAAATCATTTAAAAATGTACCTTCTGTAAATTAAAGCAAAGCCTGACATTATTGTGTTTACTTTAAACTTGAAATGCCCTTATTAATGGAATTTTGCCAGGGGCACATGAAACTCCAAGAAGTTGATATTTTGCCAAAATGTCTTACTTCCAAGCTGACACACTACGTTTTAAATTTTAGTTTCATTATATTAGTAGCATTAGTGTCTGTTCTTTGAAGCTGTACTTAGTAATTTGGTAACAGGTTGGAAATAGGCTATGGGGTAAAATGAGACTCTGTTGTCCTGGTAACAACTACCCACCTCTTATTTTTGAATCAAGCATGTAGCATAAGGTGACATTTTGCTATAGGGAAGTCACAATTCTCAGCACAGTATCCATGCAGCCACTCCTTTCCAATGGCTTACAGTAAACAAACAGGAATACAACTGGAACCAAAGATAAACACCACATTGGTATTTTAATGACATTTGTGAAGCTATTGACCTAATAGTTTTAACAGAGCTATTATTCAAAGAGCATAACATGCATCATTTAATAGGCGGACATGGTTTGAAGATATCGTTTTTCCCTTCAAATGAAACAATACAATTCTCATAGAGCGCTTTAACGAGACATTTGTTGGATTTGCTATAGTTTCCTACCTAAGCAAATTGCTGTAGGTAGTATATTGTATAAGTAACTGATTGTAATATTTCAACATTTCTGATAAACATGGAGTCTGATACCTACAGTATGCGCTTTATACACTTTAAATGGATTCATATTTCAAGACATAGTTGGAGATCATTTTCTGTTTCTTGAATTATGTGCCTTTAAGGCCCTATATCCTCTGGTGGATTCAATTTTGAAGGTGAAAAAAAGGTGAAATATGATCAACTGTCGACTATGTTATACAGGCCAGATTCATCTCCTGTAACCATGTTACTGGTTGGCTAAAGCCAAACCTGTTGTTGATGCTACACAACCATATAGCTTTATGTAATATCAAAACATGTCTAACTGTCACGCGAAGTCTGCTCTTCAACCCAAGAGCAGACTCAGACGAGGAGACTGGGATGAGGTAACCAAGGTATTTATTGAAACACGGGGGGAAGATTGGGTGCAGGTCAGGTTGCCGGAAACCAGGTGCGGAGGCTGAGGGTGGAGCGAGAGGTGGTGGGACAGGGTAAGCAGGTCCGGAGGGGAATCCAAGGGAGGGTAGAGTGGGGAATCCAGGACAGAGTAGCAGGACTGACGACTGGTCGGACTGGAGACAGGGACCAGAGTCAGAGCAGGCAGAACTGTAGCAGAGAGGAACACAGCGTCAGGGAAGGGGAAACAGGCCCAACAGGAAAACAGGAACAAACGGCTAGACACATGGACTGACTGAGCAGAGATTACCATCTGGCAGAGTGGAAGTGGCAGGAATGAGTATTTATAGAGGTCTTGATTATGGAACAGGTTGCTGGTGGGGATCTGCTCGGACTCTCCGCCCACACAACATACACATACACACACACAGAGGGAGAGGGAGAGAGCATTGGGGGAGTGGCGGCATGTCAAGGAGACACAGGATGAGCACTAGAGGGCATGGCAGGAGCAGATGTGACACTATCATTGATGTATTTAAAAATATATATTTAATATCTTGTTGGGCAAATGAGTAACACTAATAAGATGTTTGAAAAACCTTTGAGCTGATATTTTGAAAGGGAATACAATGACACTCACTGTGGAACTTTGACATAAGAATCCCTGTTCCATAGCTACTATTAATATTGACAAGGTAGATACCAATATCACTGGCCTAGTGGTACAGATTTATTTGGCTTTAGCTAACTCCTCACCGTGTTTGTTCGTTGTCATGTCCTTCTTATCCACACCTTCCTTTTTCATGTCAGTAGTTTCTTTCTGAAATCCTAGATAATGACACGGCATGTGTTAGTATCCCAGTGGTCTTTGACCAGGTCAGATACGTAGTATTGTCACGACTTCTACCGAAGTCGGTTCCTCTACTTTGTCGGGCGGTGTTCGGCGGTCGACGTCACCGGTCTTCTAGCCATCTTCAATCCATTTTTCATGTTCCATTTGTTTTGACTTGTTTTCACACACACCTGGTTTCAATTCCCTAATTACATGTTGTATATTTTCCCTCTGTTTCCCCCCATGTCCTTGTCGGGAATTGTTTATTTTGTAAGGACTCGTACTATGTGTTACTGGTGCGCTACGGGTTTTGCACCCATGTGTTTGTTGTTTTGTATGCCGTTAGTTTTATATATGAAACTGCTCTGGCTATTCACCAAGTCCTGCTCTCCTGTGTTTGACTCCCCTGCCACCAGTTACGCACCCCTTACAAGTATATGAGCTCTATAAGAAAATAGCTGTGTGTTTCCCAGGAAGGGGATACCGCCATCAAATAATCCTCTACCTCACCTTCACATCTGTTACTGTGACAGATGGAACATTATGACGTTAATTCATTTAGAACATAGGCTATATATACAAAAGTATGGTGACACCCCTTCAAATGAGTGGATTCAGCTATTTCAGCCACACCTGTTGCTGACAGGTGTATAAAATCGAGCACAAACATTGGCAATATAATGGCCTTACTGAAGAGCTCAGTGACTTTCAACGTGGCAATGTCATAGGATGCCCCCTATTCAACAAATCAGTTTGTAAAGTTTCTGCCCTGCTAGGCAACTATAAGTGCTGTTAATGTGAAGTGGAAAAGTCTAGGAACAACAACGGCTCAGACACAAGCTCACAGGACCGCCAAGTGCTGAAAGCATAGCGCGTAAAAATTGTCTGTCCTCGGTTCCAACACTCACTACTGATTTCCAGACTGTCTTGTAACTTTAGCACAATAACTGTTTGTAGGGAGCTCCATGAAATGGGTTTCAATGGCCGAGCAGCCGCGCACAAGCTGAAGATCACCATGCGCAATACCAAGGGTCGGCATACAATGACATTCTAGACACTTCTGAACTTCTAACTTTGTGGCAACAGTTTCAGCATGACAATGCCCCCGTGCACAAAGCGAGGTGCATAGAAATGGTTTGTCGAGATCGGTGTGGAAGAACTGGCCTGCAAAGAGCCCTGAACTCAGCCCCATTGAACACCTTTGGGATGAATTTGCAAGCTATGCCTAATTGCCCAACATCAGTGCCCGACCTCACTAATGACCTTGTGGCTGAATGGAAGCAAGTCCCTGCAGCAATGTTCCACAATCTAGTGGAAACGCCTTCCCATAAGAGTGGAGGCTGTTATAGTAGCAAAGGGAGGAACAACGTGGAATGAGAAGTTTGACGAGTATGTGTCCACATTCTTTTGGTCATGTAGTTTGTGTCCCTCAGTTCATGATTTCTCAGAAGTTTGTGAATTGTTCAACTAGTGTTATTTTAGTTACATTTTGGGTGTTGGGTGGGGACTTGTCCAGTTGCATCACCATGCAACAGTATTTCCCTCCACTCCTCCCCTTGGAGTTTTAAATGGGGCACCAGCCCTGCTTCCTAATTTGCTGTACCCTGCGTATCCCAGGGAATATCTTGGTGTTGTCCAAATTGATTAGGCGGACATCAGAAGCGGTGAACTGAGTGAAGAGGGGTATTCTGGGTAATTAGGGATTACTAACAATCCGGTAGTTTGTATCATGGCAGGAGGTCGGGAGCGGGTCACAGCACATGGCAAACTTAAGGAGCCGCAAACGTGCGGGCAACGCCAAACCAGAGCAGTCAAGGAGAGCGAAGCGTACAGAACCGTGGAGCCAGAGAGACTGGAGAGGCTGGCGACAGCAGTGGCATCGCCCCACAGGCAGGGTGGCACTCAGTGAAATTAACAAGCAGCTGCACCTACCGCCACATCACATTCCAGACGGCTTCAGTCACTGACCCACTTTAGCCCTCCCAGCCAGCCCTACTCTCCCTTTCTCCCTCCCTCCCTCCCGCCCCTCCTTTCTTCCAACCTCCATCTGCTCTCTTCCTCTCTCCCTCCCTTCTACCCTCTCTCCCTCCTCTCCTCCCTTTCACGTGTCTCTAGAAGTGTTACTAACAAAGCCCTGGTCAACTAATCATAGGCCAGATTGATCTGATGATCAACTATCTGTATTTTAGAATCACAAATTGTGTTTCCATGGAGAGGAGGCATAATCAAGGAGAGTGCAAATGAAGCCGTTCAAGTATTGTGCAGGTTATCTTTCTCTCTCCGTCTCTCTTAATGTGCCAGACTGAGATGCTTGCTCTTATTCCTGTAATGAAGCCCTCATAATCATGCTAAGAGAAACTCTCGTACATAAAACTTGTTGAGGTTGATTACAAAATACCTGTTGTTACCCCACTGAGAGTTGATTACCACATTTTTTTCTTCCGAATTCCCAGACGCATTTAACATCTTCTAGGGGCCTTGCATTGTGTGTGAACAGCCTGACGAGTTTGGTAGCTGTCATTTGATCGATCTGATGAACCATGTCGAGGGGGAAACTGGAGGAAGAAAATTCTGGTTATAGCAGAGTAATTAGTTTTCCCAGTCACTAATTACCTGCACCGCTTATTACAAGGATGATTGACTGTCATTGAAGCATTCTAATTCACAGAATGTTTTTCTTGACAGATTTTGTTTTGTTTTGACAGAAGAATGTACTGTATGATGATATAATTTGCGAAAGTGGCATTTTAGCCCATCAGAAGTGCATGGACAGTTGTTAAAAGGCACTATTCAATAGAAGATGACCTAATCGTCATGGTCAAAGGTCAAATCCACAAAGTACGATATTTTATATTTAAACCAACTGGTGTAAAAAGGATTTGCTATTTAAGAGCTTGTATTGTTTGGCAAAATGTTCCTTCCACATTCTTGTATGCTTGTCGGTCACAGTGTTGTTCTTATAGCACATGTAGCTAGTGTCATTGCTATCTTCTAATGGAATGAGAGCTACAGTCATCAGCAGATGGTACCCCATCACTTGTCATGGAACAATCCTCTTGTTGCTCCCAGCTGCTGTGGAGTGCGTTTCGGGCCTGACTCACCTCACAACCCTTTACTGCAGTGGGCTAAATCAAGATTACGCAGAGTGATTCTTGGTAGTCTTAAACACATCTACTTTGATACCAAAATGTACACCTCACACACATGGTTATGGGCTTTAAAAAAAGAAGACATGTACCATGTCAGATATAGAGTTGAAATGTATTCTATTTTGAGTTTACAACCCAATATTACACTTGAAATGCATCACAGAAGACTGAAACATAACAAAACTGTTTGACATAGAAACGCCGGCTTTCCGTCCGTTTTTTAAAAGTAACCTTTATCCGTTATGAAAAATCTGAATAACATTCCACCCCTGAGGTCAAAGAGGGCACTTTTGGTCATTGACTGCAGGAATCCTTAATGTAATCAATAACAAAGTGGTCATCCCACCTGTGTCTTGATAAAAAAAAGCTGAGCGATGGGCCTGGAGAAATGTAACCATTCTCAAAAAGTGATGGCTATAGTGTATATATTTTTTTGAACCTTCATTTTATCAGGGAGTCGTACTGAGACCAATGTCTATTTTACAGATGAGCCCTAAATTGCAGAAAATACACAAAATACACACATCAATATATAAATACAAAATGCAAGTTGAAGGAAAAACACGGTCATAACAAAACAACATATTCATCAGTAATAAGTTCCTCAATCAGCTTTCTAAATGACCCTAGAGGCACCAGAACATCAAATGTAAGAACATTTTGAAGATTGTACCACAAATAAGGTCCAAGAAAACCAAAAGCTGATATACCTAACTCAGTATGGCAACTCGTGTGTCTAAAGTTCAGTAATTATGCTCGGTATAGTGGGACTTACATAGTGATGCATCAACCTACTATGCATGCAAGGACTGACCATCCATCATATCAAAGTTATAGTTTGAACCATGTTTTGAAGCTATACAGTGTTTTTTTTTTTGCATGTACTTTGTTTACAAACATTGGAGTATAACAAGCGTATATGTTGGGTTCACAGGGGTGTACTACAAAACAGGATCAATGCGTTAGCCAATTCACTTTGATAAACAACCAGGAATAACTACTGACTTTCAGATTCATTAATAAAGCTAAACATAGATATGTTTTTGGTTATTGAGTCAGTTAGACCATCCTCATTTCAAGCTTCTCTCTCTAAAAAATACAAAGTGATTTCAGAATATTTAAACAAATGAGTTGTCTAATTGATCCTGCTTTGTAGTGTTCCCCACTGGTGGGGTACTACAGTTGGACTTAACTCATGAGGGATTTATCATTTATATTCTTCAAGAATCAATGGGTATATATCATTCATTTATACATCCCAAAATGTATGTAGCAACTAAGGATTCTAGCATTACTCTAGTTGATCCAGGCTGGTTACTCTAGTTGATCCCGGCTGGTTACTCTAGTTGATCCCGGCTGGTTACTCTAGTTGATCCCGGCTGGTTACTCTAGTTGATCCCGGCTGGTTACTCTAGTTGATCCAGGCTGGTTACTCTAGTTGATCCAGGCTGGTTACTCTAGTTGATCCAGGCTGGTTACTCTAGTTGATCCAGGCTGGTTACTCTAGTTGATCCCGGCTGGTTACTCTAGTTGATCCAGGCTGGTTCTAGTTGATCCCGGCTGGTTACTCTAGTTGATCCAGGCTGGTTACTCTAGTTGATCCAGGCTGGTTACTCTAGGCTGGTTCTAGTTGTTCCAGGCTGGTTACTCTAGTTGATCCAGGCTGGTTACTCTAGTTGATCCAGGCTGGTTACTCTAGTTGATCCAGGCTGGCTGTTGATCCCGGCTTACTCTAGTTGATCCAGGCTGGTTACTCTAGTCCAGGCTGGTTATCCAGGCTGGTTACTCTAGTTGATCCAGGCTGGTTACTCTAGTTGATCCAGGCTGGTTGATCCCAGGCTGGTTACTCTAGTTGATCCAGGCTGGTTACTCTAGTTGATCCAGGCTGGTTACTCTAGTTGATCCCGGCTGGTTACTCTAGTTGATCCCGGCTGGTTACTCTAGTTGATCCCGGCTGGTTACTCTAGTTGA